>NC_140923.1:5779411-5845453 GCF_045865225.1 Trachurus japonicus
ACCCTGAACGTCTTTTTACCTGTAAATCACCACATCAGAGTGTAGTCAGTGGTGCATATGTGTGTTTGTGTGTTTGTGCCCTCGTGCTCTCCTCTCCCTTCAGGCCGCTGCAGCAAATAGAAAATGTTGTGTTTTAGTTTGACTCATCCTGCCTGATGAGTTTCAGCTGAATTCTGCTGCGTGTGAGGAAACACGCTGATCTGCACTGACAGGCGACTGCTGCAGCCTCGTACTCTACATGCAGGAGTCATGTTTGGTGTTCAGTGCACCAAATCAGTGTTCAGCTGCTGGTGTGTGTGTGTGTGTGTGTGTGTGTGTGTGTGTTGATGACGTGACAGGCAGCCTGGGGGATAAAGGGCCGCGGTCTGTCTGGGAGGATTTGAGTGAGTGATGGGCAGGAGAGAAGTCTGTGCACTGGGAACCGGTTCAGAAGCTTTTTATCTCACTGTCGGCACGGAAACGGAGCAAATTAACTTGTACAAGGGAAAAAAAAAACAATAGAAGCACAACGATTAAAAACGAGACGAAGCAACGACTGATTGGAAGCTACAAGTCCCCAAAACACAAAACATGTGAGAGAAGCCTGAAGACGCTGCGTCCAACAGAACCACATCAGTTTGTTGTTGTGTTGTCGTCAGGTTTATGATTAGTTCTGTTAAAGCCACAGGATCCAGAGAATTTGCAGGACACGATGTTCTTTCTTTCATTCATTCACATATTAAGCTCTTGTTACGTTTAAACGATGAAAAGACTGAGGTCAAAACAGAATGAAGAGACGTTCATGAGCCCATAGTAGTCACAACAACAACAACAACAACAACACAGTGCTGGATGGAGAACATCACCCCATGAAATTAAAAACCGGCTCTTTCCACCTTTAATCCTGTCTCCACATGCAGGATATTCGTCAGAAAGTTTTTCTCTCTTCATCTTAAATCTTTGTATTTTCCTGTAAAACAGACGTTTGATGACTCATCCGCCACTCGAAGGCGTTCCTAATTTTGCGTCCAATTAAAATTGTTTCTTTAAATGGACAACGAGGAGTTTGTATTTGGTTCTAAAAGAGTCTCATATGAATGTGGATGAATCTACGTTACCCACTTGTTAATGGCTCCATTTTCGATAAATAGCCTATATCGTTTTGTCATTATCGTTATTTTGTTATTATTATTTAGTGTTCAACTCAACCAGCGTTTCCTAGAAACTACGACGGTATCTGATCGTCTTTGAACCTCCGACTTTCATTCTTGATCAATGAAGACATTCTTGGCAAATATTTCCGTCTTGCACCGGTCTAAGAACTCACCGTGCGCGCAGAGGCTCATGGGAAATGTAGTGTGAAAATACTTCGCTTTCCAAAACTTCTCGTTGTCCCTTTAATTCTTTACGTCCCCTCCCCTGAAATCGTTCTGCCGACACTGTGTGAGCTTTGTTCTGACTTTGTGGAGCATCATGAACCTGCTACCTTCACCTTCAGGTTCAAACTGTCTGCACGGCCTCACGGTGCGTGTAAGTTCCACTAGGAAGTCAAAATTTCTTATCTGAAAGTTCGAATTTAAATCTTGAACGCCCCCTAAAGTTGGATCTCTGACTAGGAAATTCGGATTAATCCCACCAGCTGCGACATAACACCACATCCTGACATGCAGCGAGCGAGCAAAACGGCGACGATATCTCGCGCAAAGGTGTCCTGATATGCAGCGTGACGATTTTGACGCGAGCATATTCTATTGGTTCAGAATCCACACCAATCAAATTATTGAGGGACGTAAACAAACTTCTGGCGCTATTTTTTAGATTCCTGGCATTTCCTGGTTGCTGTTTTTCACATCTTGGAGACTAGTATTTTTTTAAATTGTATTTCTCTCATATTCTCCTCTCTCTGCTACAGTAACTAGCTTGTCAACAGGAAGCAGCGTGTAATTTTCAACCCCCTAGCTTTAGCCCTTTCCGGTGGCGCTGCTCTGCTGGCGACCCGGACTCTGGTGCTACGGCCGGCTGCTCCTTTGTTTGTTTTAATTAATTAAATTAATTAATTAATTGTTAAGGATTTATTTTGGTGCACGTTACATGTTTTTGTTGTGCGTTTGTACGGCTTTTGAAATCTAAACATTTGCAAGTATGAAATAGTTATATCTACTATTGTTTCGTTATGTTCATCGTCCATTATTCCGACTTGGTGACGTATGTCTGAGCTCCGACTTCCAATGTTAAAGGGATAGTTCAACATTTTGGCAAATTGGCATAATCGCTATAGTCATAGCAGTAGGTTCGCTACCTTTAATTGTCGGTGCAAGCTATTTTTAGAACGGAGCAGAGCAGAGCCGTGAGCTGCTCAGAGGAATTTCTTGGTTTCCCTCATCAAACTCATCAAATACAAAATACAAAAACTCCAAAACGCTTTTGTGGACAAGTTGTGACCTGCACAATCACCACGCTATGAGATAATAATGGAACGTTACTGTACGAAACAGAGCCGTTTTCGAGGTAAATACAGGGTAAATACAGAGACTGCTTGCTGAAAAACTGTCCCTGAACGCAACGCGCATCAGCGGTTTTGCATGTATTTCCCTCTAAAACAACTCTGTCTGGTAACGTTCCGTTATTATCTCATAGCGTGGTGAATGTGCAGGTCACAACTCCAAAACTCCAAAACTATTCCGATACTATTTCATGAGTTTGATGAGGGAAAACAAGAAATCCCATGAGCCTCCGTAGCGTAGCTCTGAGCAGCTCACGGCTCTGCTCCGCCGTTCTAAAAATAGCTTGCACCGACAAATAAAGGTGACGAACCTACTGCTATGACTATAGCGATTATGGCAATGGGCCAATTTGCCAAAATGTTGAACTATCCCTTTAAAGGAACGCACCGTCAGTCCATAACTGTTTATCCTTTTCTCCCAGTTTCATCTCTCAGGTGTTTGTGTGTGTGTGACAGTGAGGGAGTCTGTACTTCAACACGCATTCAACGTGTTAGGGGACAAGAGTAGACAGCCATCACTACCTGTGCATGTTCCTCCTCCATAACTTCCTGTTTCTACCAGAGACACATCAACATGCAGCTCCAGAGAGTTTCAGGACGGAGCTGTGACTCTGATCTCACACACAAACGGACAGTGGAGATTCAGACTTCGACTTTGCGTTTGTGTGAATCTTCCTGGAGAAGCAGAGTGGTGGTGTTTGTGGTTTCTGTGTCGGTGACATCAGAGGATGATGTCACCACAGCACACTGTTTACACCAGTCTGTAATTAATGCTTCAATCAGATGACAGGAGGCTTATCTGTCCACACACACACACACACACACACACACACACACACACACACACACACACACACACGCTACACTGTACATGTTGTGTGATCTCAGGCAGCTTAAAGTTAAGTAAACTCGTAGAAACACACACACACACACACACACACACGCGTGCGCGCTCGTGAGCTGTGACATTAATATTCAGAAACGTGCAGCAGGTTTGTTGTGGGTTCAGTGTTGTTTAACAGAGTCTCAGTGTTTCCTCTGCAGGATTTATGGAGCTCACACACTATTAGTTCATCTGCTCCTCCTGGTTTTAAACACACACACACACACACACACACACACACACACACACACATAAAGAGTCGGGGAGCGTCAGCCGCTCGGTTTAAGCAGCTTATCTTGACCTTGTGTTCATCTGTCAGTCATAACCTTGACTTTCCTCAGTGAACCGGCTTCAGATACGTCTCTTCCTCTGGGACTCACACAAACAAACAGAAAAAAGAGAGAAAACAAAGAAAAGATAAATGAACATCCATAATAAATCAAAATGTTTTTTATCATATGCAAAGGTTAAAGGAATAGTTCAACATTTTGGCAAGTTCGCTGCATGATCCCTATAGTCATAGCAATAGGTTTGTCACCTTTAACTGTTGGTGCAAGCTGTTTTTTGATCGGCGGCGCAGAGCCGTGAGCTGCTCAGAGCTACGCTACGGAGGCTAATGGGATTTCTTGGTTTTCCTCATCAAATACACAATCCAACAACTCCACAACGCTCTGGTGGACAAGTTGTGACCTGCACATTCACCACGCTATGAGATAATCATGTATAATCATGTAACATTACGACACATGAAGCAAATACTCGGAACTACTTGCGCTTTTGAAATCCCTCCGCCCAGCAGCCGTGTCTGGAATGTAGTTCCGACTTCATTTGCCTCTAAAACAACTCTGTCTCCGTAACGTTGTGTTATTATCTCATAGCGTGGTGAATGTGCAGGTCACAACTTGTCCACCAGAGCGTTGTGGAGTTGTTGGATTGTGTATTTGATGAGTTTGATGAGGAAAAGGCGAAAGTACTGCGCGTTGTGCAGAGCTCAGGTTTCTGCCCCGCTGATATTGCACCGACAATTAAAGGTAATGAACCTACTCCTATGACTGTGGGATTATGGCAACTGGTGAATTTGCCAAAATGTTGAAATATCCCTTTAAACAGCAGTTTTGGAGTCCTGCTGTGTTGATTGCATGTTGCACGCATTCTGCTGCATCCTGATTCATACACAAGTTTGCACATTTGTCTCATTGTGGAGCAGCAGAAGCAGCAGCTGTTCTCACTGTTCACTGTAATAACAGCGTTGTTTTAAAGCGCTGGGACCGGTCTCTCAGCGTGACTCTGGTAACGAGGGTTTGGAGAACACGCTGAGAAAGCCAGCGGGTTCCCACAGGTGTCTGAGCAGGAGAAGAGCTGACGGTGGCGAAACCGACCAAACATGAACTGATCCGAACAGATCAGATCAGTGGAGGGAAACTTCATTTATCACCTGAGGGGAGGTTCAGGAGTCCAGCAGCTCATTAGCAACAATCATAAATGTAGTAATTAATAATAAATGAACAGAGGACGTCCTGAACCTCTCAGTCCTGCAGAGCAGAGAGATGAGACGTGAAGTTGTGAGCGTGTTAGAGTGCACTGAGAGAGTTAAAGGGATAGTATCATTTTTTTAAAAGTGGCGTTGTATGATCTACAAATAGCCCCCAAGTACTTTAATTGCAGTAGAAGACTCTCTGCACTCCTCCCGTTAGCAACGCCAGCCCATAGCTCTGCCCGGAGATTTACAACATACATTGTTGTGAATGGACCCAAAGAAACAGCCTATTTTCACGGCCTAAAAGAGGTTTTACCTGAAAAAAAAAAACACAGTTCCATTGTTCGCTATAATATAATTTTTTCCAGCCCTTCAAAGTGCAGGAAAAACACAGTTTTTATTTGGACCTAACCAACTCACGTATCCCTCCGCCCAGGGTTAGCGCTCACCGATCAGCAGTTGGTTAGCTCCAAATAAAAACTGTGTTTTTCCTGCACTTTGAAGGGCTGGAAAAAATTATATTATAGCGAACAATGGAACTGTGTATTTTAGGCCGTGAAAATAGGCCGTTTCTTTGGGTCCATTCACAACAATGTATGTTGTAAATCTCTGGGCAGGGCTATGGGCTGGCGTTGCTAATGGGAGGAGTGCAGAGAGTCTTCTACTGCAATTAAAGTACTTAGGGGCTATTTGTAGATCATACAACCCCACTTTTTAAAAAAAAAAAGCTACTATCCCTTTAAACACAAATAATCACAGATGAAGGGATTTCTTATCTGCTGCTTTATGCAAATGAAACTTTTTTATACATGAACCTAAAACAATGACAAACAGTGTCTAGGAACCTTCAAAGGCCTCAGTGCATTTAAGAGACATTTCTGAAAACATGAGAGAAAAGTGAATAACTAATAACCAAGTTCTTCTCCTTCTCTGCTCCCGTGGCAGGTGGACAGCCGCCATCCGACCTGTAACTTCATGCTGGAGGTGGAGAGGGACCAGCTGGAGTGTCTGCGGCGGCTGAGGGAGGAGGAGGAGGAGGCGGCCGGCAGCATCAAAGGTCACCATCACTTAATCACCATTACAGTCACCATCCACACCTGCTGTAGAGAGAGAGATCAGGCTGCAGACTGAAGGATGAACACACCCTCCATTGTTTTATCTTCTGTTAACAGCACAAAAATGAATCCAGCTCCACCAGACCTGGACCACATCTGGATCTGTTCAGATTAAACCTCATGTTAGAAGATCAGATTATTTTTCTGTCTGATCGACTTTAGACTTAAAGGCCCCATGGCATGAAAAATGTGATTTTGGTTATTTTTTCGTGCTTGGGGAGGTCTCTGGGCCACGTATCTACTGCCCCATGCATCAAACTGGTCATAAACGGAGAAACACACACCGCCCATTTGTAGGAACTGTCTCTTTAAGACGAGCAGATAGCACTTCCTCCTTTCTGTAATGTCACACACAAGGTAACTCCACCCACCGTGACCAGTTTTTTTTTTTTTTTAATTTTTATGAATGCAGCTTAGGTTTCAGTTACTTGCCTGTGATTGGCCCGACCACACGCAACTCAAAAACAGTCAGCTAATCAGAGGAGAGGTTCTCATTCTCTTTTCTGATTGGCCAAATGACCTGTGCCTGCTAGAGCTCCAGAAAGAGGCAACAGAAAGGGGCAGTATAAACAATATTAAGCAGATCACAGGTACTCAAAACCAATGATACATCTTGTTAGGGATATCAGCAGGTAAATAAACCCAGAGAAAAGTGCACAGCATGGGGCCTTTAAAAGAGGAACTGTGACAGTCCTCTCGCTTTTCCGCTTTTTTGGTTACGCTCCTCTCCTCCATGTGCATTTGTTTACAACAAAGCCGGCGAAAAATCAATAAATGGAGCGGTGGATAACGTTACATAACATATACGATGTTATGACGTGTGTGTTTGTGTAGTCTTAACCGTCATGAACAAAAGATTATGGGTTACGGAGCGCGTTTGTGTCGCGGTGCCGCAGAGACGAGAGCTGGGACACCGGGGTGCCGGCCACGTACTACACTGATGTTGCAAGGTTGGTTTTCAGAGACGTTCTCACTGTAACAAGTCACAGGTCATGTAGTTAACTATCACAATTACTCCAGAGCTTTTTAATTAAGGTAAAAATGTAGCACAGCCACGGGAGAAATCCTGTTTAGTTCCTCTTTAAATCGAATATCAAAGCTGCACAGGTTTAGAAACCTGCTCAATCTCCTAAATCTGCAGCCGAGTATAAAACACACACACTGAGTCATTTCACATCTACTTCCTGTATATATATATATATATATATACTGAAGGTTAAACCCTGGACCACAGCAGGTTGTAAATAATGCATGAGGCTGTTTAGAAAACTGTACATTGGCATTTTAGCATCATACATGATGGAGTGAGACAGTCGACCAAAGAGTGAACAAGAAAAAGGGAAAAACAGCTGCTGTTTCTCTACAGGATGAACAACAGCAGCAGCAGCAGTGATAACAGGCAGAATCCAAGAGTTTCTAAGAGACAGAGACAGACTGTCCTCACATCCAGGGTGAAGGGTGACGACTCGGGAGAATTCAGCCACCGGCAAATTACAATAAAACGTTTGTGGAGTCATTTTCTTTTTCCAGATTCCCTGAGCAGTCGGAGACAGTGTGGAGGGGACAGTGGACACAAAGCTGCAGGGTCACGGTTTATTCCTTTAACAAGCCGCTCAGTTACACACAACTACACACACACACACAGAGACACACATTTTGGTTTAAAGGGATAGTTCAACATTTTGGCAAAATGTTCCATGTTAATCCCTATAGTAGTAGGTTCGTTACCTTTAATTGTCCGTGCAAGCTGTTTTTAGAGCGGCGGAGCAGGGCCATGAGCTGATCAGCTAACACAACAGAGGCGCATGGTACTTTCCCGTTTCTCTCATCAACATTCACCACACTATGAAATAATCATGTATAATTATGTAACATTACGACACACGAAGCAAATACTCGGAACTTGCGCTTTTGGTTAGTTTGATGAGGGAAAGGCGAGGGCAGCGCGGACCGTGCAGAGCTCACGTCTCTGCACCACCGATCTAAAAACAGCTTGCACCGACAATTAAAGGTTCATGAACCTAGTAGGTAAGGTAAACTAGGTGAACCTAGTAGGTTCATTACTGTTTTTGCACCTTTAATTGTCCATGCAAGCTGTTTTTCGATCCGCGGGGCAGAGACGTGAGCTCTGCACGGTGCGCGGTACTTTTGCCTTTCCCTAGAAAACTATAGGGATTATGGCAATGGGTGAATTTGCCAAAATATTGAAATATCCCTTTGAAAGATTCAGTGATGTCCACCATCCACCACCTCGTCCTGACACACACACACACACACACACACACACACACACACACACACACACACACATCTGCACAAAAAGAAAAAAATGTCCATGTTTGGCCCCTGACGTGTTACTCAGTATACAGTAGTGTCTTCATTCTGTACAACAGGTGAGAAATATGCTGATGTAACTAGAATAGCAAGAGTAAGCTTTAGTGTAGTGTTGTAGTACTCAGACCGGTCTGGATGATGCATTGCAGCTCTCTTGCTGTCCAAAGTCTTTGTACAGATTACCAAACGGTCACTGCTTCACTAAACGAACCGAAAACTGTAACGTGGTTCAATTCTCACCTCAACAAATGTAACTTTAAAAAAAAAAGAAGAATATTTCCCTTGAAAATCTTCACCGTCGTTGCTGTTGTTGCCAGTTTGAGCTGCAGAAAGAAAGAAAAAGAAAGACAGAACTAATAGTTGAGGTTTAGCTGCGAACAAACCTGTCAACCAGAGTATTTTTTTCCCCTCTTGTTGTCTTTTCTAAACTTCTGGCCGTCTCTTCCCCTCTGCTTCCAATTTATGTGCTAAGCTTCACCAAACACGTCTGGACTCACTCACCTGCACAGGACGGACATGAGGCTGGTTATCGATCGACAGAAAACAAATGAGTGTTTTATATCTCCTAAAATAGGTTGAACTGTTCCTTTGAAGGAGCCGGTCGCCTCGTGTCCCCACACGCTACTTATTACACTTAGCAGGCAAAATAATGAGGTAGAGATAATGAGGCGTATATGCAGAAGTCCCAGCACTTCCCCACAGGTATTATGGAGTCGTTATCCAGCTTAACTTTGTGCTCCAGAGAATTAAGAATAAATAATAAATAGAGGTTTTACACTGAGACTATAACCTCTCTGATCTATTTGAAACAGTGTGAATAGAAACTTTGGATTGTTCTGCCACAGTCAGAAATGTAAGCAGAGCCGACAGTGTTTATACACTCCGTCCTCTGCACACAGATAATTAACACAGCAGAGTGAACCTGCTGATGGACTGTAATGGTCCATACATGGTGTGAACATGGAGATCTGTTCAGTGCACGGCTCATTTATTTAAAAGAAAAGAAAAAAAAACATCCTTTTCAAAGCATCGTTTGATTTACGATGTTTCAGTGAATGTCACACAAACAATAAAAGTCTATAGGACGAATCGCCTTGTTGTTTATAACTACTTCCGGGTAGAAAACCAGCATTCGAACAATAGTGACGGACGAGAGTTTCGCTATATATCTAACTTTTCATGTCACTATATCGCCGTTTAGACTAATCTGATGTTTGTAAAGTTTATAAAACCAATGATTGGACAAACATTACTATTTACGTGTGCACATTTTTTTAATTAGTCATGGTTATCATAGATTAGCCGGGCTAACGGTTAGCTACCTGTTTAACTTTAATAACTCAGTGACTCAATCAACGGCCCATGAAAAAATATTTTCTCCATCTTAGTTACAACATGACTGAGCTAACTGGAGTAGTTTCATGTCGTGTCTGACAACAGGAGGGTTTTAACAGTTGACATCCTGGTTTTAGCTTAGCTACTGCCGTTAGCTTAGCTGCCGCCGTTAGCTGTCCCTGTCAGCTGCAGCCACTGATGCTTTCCAGACACTGTGATTCCCCCAAACTGAATAAATACCACACATAGCAACACAAAACACACACACACAGAAATAGTAATGTTTCATCAATCATTTCAGATTTGTCTAAATGGTGATAGGGCGTGAAAAATATGATATAGCTAAACTCTCGTTTGTTACTACTGTTCTCATTCAAATTACGTGCAGGTTTTCTACCCGGAAGTAGTTGTAAACAACAAGGCGATTTGATCTATTAATTCCAGTATTGAATAAAACTTAGTCTAAGATCATTTGGGGTCATTAAATTGATCAACGTTGCATTAGGTAAATCTTTAACCCCTTTACCTGCAGCAGTCACCGCCTCAGCCAGCTTGTTAGCAGCTCAGCATGTTCCCTAACTCATGCTCTTTGTTATTTTAAATCCAAAAAACCGCTGTGATCTGATGTGACTTTCAAAACTACAGACAAAAACAACCATGATTATGTTTCTCATAATGTTTAGAGAATCACAATGTATTTAATGTATCGCATAGCTTAATAATGACTGACTCCGCCCCCTAATTGCCTGGCTCCGCCCACTAACTCAAGGCTAACTTTAAAAACCAAAACCAAACGATCCTATAGAGTCGTCACAAAGGAGGAAATTATTTGTAGAGATGAAAACACTTTATGTTCCAGCACGTTGATCTCTGCTGTAAAGTTTATGGAGGTGTGTTTGTGCAAACAGATCGACAATCTACACCAAAAATGCTGTCATTCATTGTCTTATTTTTATCTTATTTTCAAAATCCTTTGTGTCTGAATGGGAATCTGTAAAATTGAGATCCACAAAGGGTTAGGGTGTTTTTTTGTGTACATTTGCAAATATATATATATATATATATATAAAATTCTTACATACATATATTTACATATTTATGGACAGATCGTCAACCTGTTTGGACAAATATAGTTTGAAAATCTACATCCGTAAACTTTATAACAGAAATAAATATGCTTACAGCTTGGTAAAAAAACGCTTCTACTTCATGACAACTGTAAGAGCGTGAATCTTAAAACATAACTCCCCGGTTTGTTGGAATAGCTGAGATTTAGGGGAGAAACTCTCAAGACTGTGAGTGATGTAACACGGGCCACATCCAACATGGTCATACAGGACTTAAAGAGGAACTCTTTAGGATTTCCACCTTAACTCAGCTCCATGTGTCCCTTGTCTCCAGCTCCAGAGTCCTAGTTCTGGTTAAATCAATGACTAGTAACTAGTTCCAGGGAGAATGGAGGCTCTCTGCCTTCCACCTAGCGTCTCTTGGCTGAAAACCAACCTTGTAAGATCAGAGCCTCCGACCCGGTGTCCCAGCTCTCGTCTCCATGGCGACACCGCCACACAAACGTAACGCGCCCTGTAACCCGCAATCTCTTGTTGATGACAGATAAGACTACACAAATAAAATATACACATGGTAACGTGGTAGATGATAAATAACGTGATCCACCGCTCCATGGATTGATTTCTCACCGGCTTCGTTGAGAACAAACGCACATGGAGGAGAGGAGGGTTAGAGACACAGAGGAGGAGACACTTGGATAGTTCATCTTTAAAGGAGTTGAGCAGGTTCTGAATGAGTCGACTGTTTCTTCTTCAGCAAGACAAACAGTCACTATTAGTCTCCATAGTCGAGGCGATCGACCCGTCACCTACTGTCCCTGATTAATTCCTGGCATGAGGTGAACTCTGTAGATGAATATTCATGACTTGATCATGATCGTCTCAGGGAAAGGTCACTGTTTTCCAAAACAGATGTTGAGAAGTTTTTTTAGGGGGGGGGACTGCACGCTGTGGTGAAGATGAAAAACTCTGCTGCTTGTTCCTCAGAGGAAAGGCTGGTTTCTGATGTAACCCACTGGCTGCATAATTACCCCAGCAGAACTGTACTGTAGGTCCTAATATAAGATCCAATTAGTCTGAGTGTGAACTCACAGAGTTCAGGACTGAACTAACTTTTCTTTCGCCTCCTTAAAGTTTCTTTCTACCTCAGGAACCTAACTGTGGTCTGAGTTTACGTGTTTAATTCTCACTTCCTGGTCTCAGCTCCGACAGTGAAAAGGCCGAGGAAAACAAACTCAGTCTCCTCCTCCTCTTCCTTTTTATCTGCAGCAGACGAAAGCGTAAAAACTTCTCTAACAAGCCAGACTTCACCCTGCACTGAAGTGAGCTCTGTGGACTCTGAAGCTTAATGACACAAAGTAGAGCAAAAATAATAACATGGCTCGGAGGGAATCAAACCCGCGAGCCGCACAGCACCGCTGCCTTGCTCAGTTCGGCAGGACACATGGTCTATTTAAGTTTTTTTTTCTGAAGGTACGGAAGCTACAGTACATTTTTGTATTTCGTAGGTCACAGGTCGTGAAGCAGCAGTTTATTGTCACCTTTGTTTATATTTTGTTGCTAGGCGACATCTAGTGGAGTCCACGTCAGAGGGGAGGTTGTAGTGGATGGATGAATATGACGCATTGTTGGATTTCCATGTGCATGTCACAGTCAAACCACGTTATAGCCATGACAACAAGGATTGTTTAAAGGTCCAGTGTGTCATAATTGTCAAGGTTTGTTGGCAAAATCTGAATAAACTACCCAGGAATAAGTGTATAATCGCGATAAAATAATGTTTGTTTGGTTTTCATAGCCTTATAATTCTTCTTTTATATCTACATATAGCAAGGGCCTTGCTATCTGAACACTAGATGTCACTGCATGTGCCTCTAAAACAACTCTGTCTCGTAACGTTACATTATTATCTCATAGCGTGGTGAATGTGCAGGTCACAACTTGTCCACCAGAGCGTTGTGGAGTTGTTGGATTGTGTATTTGATGAGTTTGATGAGGGAAACCAAGAAATCCCATGAGCCTCCGTAGCGTAGCTCTGAGCAGCTCACGGCTCTGCTCCGCTGTTCTAAAAATAGCTTGCACCGACAATTAAAGGTAACTAACCTAGTGCTATGACTATAGGGATTATGGCAATGGGCCAATTTGCTAAAATGTTGAACTATCCCTTTAAATCTTGAGGATGTAGGCTACTTATATGTTAACCGAAATGGAGATCATTTCCTGAATCTAACCAAAACATGATCACTATTGTAGTAACCGTGGTGATAAATGTATAGGTACACCACTTTCAGAACAGTCTTGTGAGATCGTTACTGTAGCCATGACAACTGCCGTCCATCCGGTGCGACTGGTTCCGTGGAGACGCTGGTACGAGGGTCATGTTGAGGTGAAGCGTCATGGAGGTGAAATCCTCTTCCACAGCAGGACTCCATCAGCAGCCGTCACCTCGTAGCGAATAAAGAATAAAAAAATAAAACAAAATAGAAAGACCTGACTGGGGAATTCCCTCCAGATGTGCGCTGCTGTGCACCTGTGACAGGACGGATCACTTAAGATGGAGACAGAGGTTTCCTCATGCAGTTCCTCTCTGTGATCTCTTCCCTCTTCTTTACCTCTGCTCTTTCACTCCTCCTTTTTGAAACGGCTCTTTCTTCTTTTCTTTTCTATCTTTTTTTGGCACATCTTTGATTTTGTTTCTCCCTCGAGTTCTTCTCGCGCCGACTTCTCTTCCGCCAGTCTCTTAAAAAAAAACAAAATACAAAGTCTGAGTCTGAATGAAGGATTTCAACAGAGATCCAGACAACAATCAGCTTCAGCTCCTGTGTACATTAGATGTCCAACAGGTCAGGAAGTCAAAGGTCAGAGAGCAGTCCTAAGGTAGGATCAGACGACACGATTTCAGGCTGATTTTCACACGATTTTGTCATAGCCGTCAAATTTCCAGCGTTGGGCGTTATTATGAACGTTGAGAACGACAAATAGACGTGTAGTGTGACATAACTGGCAAAAAGTGATTTTGCATCGAGGACGCTCCAAGACGCCCTGACAGAAAGTCCAGCATGTTAGAGTTTTTGAATATCTTCTCCTAGTCTGAATCTCCCTTGATGTTGACCAATAGGAGGACAGAGCTCTGACGCATTGTTTACACACAGTGAAGCTACGTTTGGTCGCTTCATGTGAGCAATGTAAGTTAAAGGGACAACGAGGAGTTTCGGAAAGCGAAGTGTTTTCACACTTTCCCATGAGCCTCCGTGAAATTCTTGGACTGACGCAAGACGGACGAAAGTGAAAACATTTGATGTTTTCATTGATCAAGAATGAAAGTCGGAGTTTCAAAGACGATCAGATACCGCCGTCGTTCCGACCATGAATGGCGATCCGGTGGCGTTATTCCCATGACCCGCTGGGCAGCGTCCGGGAAACTGAAAGTAGGAAATGCTGGACGAGTCGACCACTAAATAATAATATCAAAATAACGATAAAGACAAAACAATATAGCTATTTATCAAAAATGGACCCATTAACAAGTGGTAACGTAGATTCATCCACATTAATATGACTTTTTTATAACTAAATACAAACTCCTCGTTGTCCCTTTAATGGTTTTGAGGTGAACACATTGGTTAACGTAGCTCATGTTCTCTATGAAGAACAAACAGTCAGAGACACAGCAAGAATGAATGCCTCTGTGATTGTTTAATCCGACATGGTGACCATCGCTATGTCTAGTCTGACCCCGGCCTCAGAAGGAGACAAGGTTGGATTGAGGAGCGACTTTTAACCGTTGTCGACCCCAGAAGTCTCAGGTTTACTTTGTCTAATCTTTCCTCCAGCATCTTGCAAAACCAGCAGAGCTGAGACCAGATCTCCACAGACATGTCATGAGGCCGTCTGTTCCAGGACTTTATGACTGGATGTTTGGGCTCATTGTCCTGCAAGACAAGACTTAATCTAAAGACCAATCAGATGCTGCAAGCCTTTACAGACTGAAAGGGTTAAAGGGATAGTTTACCCATAATTGAAATTTAATTCATTATCTCCTCCCCCTCATGTGGACTAAGGGCTGGGAGAAGTTTCAGAGTCCTCCGTGGCTTCTCTGAGTTACAGGGGGTCTCGGCGTAGCAGTGCATGTCCATATAACGGTTGCAAATGGATACCAACTGTCTTTGTAACAAAAAGACACACCAAAAAACATCCAAATACCTCCATGCTGCTCGTATGTAATGTCCGTCTTGTATTGAAGCCCCGAAATGCGAAATTGTTGCCAAAAAAATTAAATAAGTCTATATTTCAAGCTTGTTTGCAGCGGAAGCTCCTCTTCCTGGTCCATCCAAATCTCGTGTGATTTGCGCCGGCGTCAGTGCGATTACTGATGCCGGCGCAAATCTCGAAATTAAATTACGAAAAAAACTGGTATCCATTTGCAACCGTCATATGGACATGCACTGCTACGCCGAGACCCCCTGTAACTCAGAGAAGTCACGGAGGACTCTGAAACTTCTCCCAGCCCTTAGTCCACATGAGGGTGAGTAGATAATGAGTGCAATTTGAATTTTGGGTGAACTATTCTTTTAATCTAAAGACCAATCAGATGCTACAAGCTTTTACAGAACAGAAGGGTTAAAGCAGAGTGAGGGGATCATGGGCAGCAGCCAGCAGGAGGAGGTTTCATGGACTGATCCCTCTAAAGTCTGTGTGGCCATCTGACGCTGGCTGCCGCGCTCGGTTTGGAGGAAGAAGATGATGATGACGACACCTTCATGTTATGATCCGTGCAAAAAAGCTGCAGCTGAGGATATGAGAGGAGACACTGCTGATTAGTGCAGGTGCAGGTGCTCAGGTGCAGGTGCAGGTTTCTGCCTCAGGAGTCACAGGTTTGATCTCCTGATGATGATGTCATCAGCTCAAACCACCTGAAATGTGAGTGAAGGGAATAAAACATTTCTGATCCATCGCTCCGGTTTGTTTCAGCCTCTCTTCTCCTCCGGCTGTGCTCTTCTTCTTTTTTTTTTTTTCTTTTTTTTTAACGTGACACTAATAGGTTTCTTTTTATAGTGTATTTTCCTTCACAGTCTGATGCCCTGCATGGTCGCTCGCCGGCTTGCTTGTGTCTTTTGCAGGGAGCTCCACTTTACCGTCTCCATTCATCTATCGCTAAAAAGCCTTGTTGACTTTTCAGTTTGCCATCAGCACTTTCACACCCATTAACGCTCACGCTGAAGAGCTGGAGGAGCTATTTTCGGTCGGCACAGTGTTTGTTTTGTTTCTGGAGGCTGAAGGAGGAGGGAGGAGAGGAGGGAGTTTTGTCTTCAGTCGCTCTACAGTACAAACCGCCACATATGGCTCCTGTGTCTTTCAGGAAAGACGCTGCCATAATCCAAAAAAAAAAAGAAAGAAAAAAAGAAGCTCCACACACGAGGAGTTTTATCAGTTATTGTTTCTCTGTGGTCGTATTGTGCTGCATGTGTTTGCTATAAATAAGCTGGTTATGCTGAGATAATGCAGCTCAGAGCAGCGTAACTGAATGTAAAAACACAATCGTTTCCTCTGAGCTGTGAAGTGAACGGTGTCCAACATTTGTGCAGTAAACATCATCATCCACACATTTACACCAACATCCAGTTCATGAAGAAACATCAGACAGTGGCTCTGTAAAGCTTTTGTAGCTTTTTTTTCTTTTAAAATCCTGTTTTGTGAGCAGTTAAAGACAAACACACTGTACATGAGCAGTCTGGATGACAGAGGAGGATTGTTTTAAATGAAGATCATAAGTCGTAAATGCAGAATGAAGCAGATTAGACAGTTTTCTGCTGTAGGCTACAGACTCTAATATGGAAACAGACACAGACAGCAGCTTTGTCTTACATCCAATTAATTCAATCAGTGAGGAGATTATACCATTTGGCTACATCACACTGTAACACTTTAAATGTTGTGAAGATTTGTTTGATGGTAAATGATTCATGCTCTCAGTGTGAACAAAACAAAGCTGGGTCAGAAGCTCGTGTGAGACCGTGCAGTGTCGTAGCCTGTTAGCATCTAGTTTAGCCTCTTAGATGTTTGCTGTCTTGTGTCTGTGCAGCTGAATTCACAGTAAAGACTCTCCCTCACATGTTTTTCTGTTTCTGTCATCAGACAAAGTAACGAGTTTAAGATTGTGACTGAAATAAAAACGATGTGTTAACAAAGTCCTGATTTTTACAACTAAAACGAGATCCGATAAAACCACCAAACTTTTAAGTTAAAGAGCAACTAAACCCCCAAACCACTTTTCTTTTAGATAATGCGTTCGGGTATGAAGTCGTGTTGTTGATTGATTCAGGTCCAAAATATTTTCATTTTATGTATTTTTGTTGTAAAAAAAAAAAAAAATCAAGAAAAAAAAAACATTAGTGACTGCCCTCTACTGGTTGAAACCCAGCTCTTGCAATTGACTTTTGCTATTGGCTGACATTTTGGAGACAACTCTCGTGCAGTTAGCCACGCCCCTCCTATAAAACCAGTAGCCTACCTGTCATCTCTGTGGAGAGAGGGTTTGATTTAACAAATTGCATAAATTGAGGAACAGTGAGTAATTGAGCAGGTTGCACTGTTAGCATAGATTGTTTTCTGAACATTTTATACATGTACTCAGTAGCAGTGAGTTTATAGTAGGCTATTTAGTATGTGTGTTAGCAGTTTCAGATAGTTAGGTTACTTGAGTTTTTATATTTTAGTAGTTAGCCTACTAGTTCAGCGGTAGCCGGTAGCAGTATTCATTAAGTGCAGAAATTCACTGGGCAATGCTAGCAAAGCTGAGATTTGATGCTAAATCTGTGCTAGGTGATATTTAGAAGACAAACAAAATGTGTCTGAAAAGTCACTTATGTTTGTTGTAGCCTATTTCTGAGCTGTATTTTCTGTCACCGGCGTTAACTGCTGAAGTGGGAAAAGGAGCACTGCTGTTTTTTTTAGTTAATTTTAAACTCATTGGTTTGTTTAGGCGGTGGTCCCTGTGGAGGTTGAGCCTTTTCTGTTCTTTGTTAGTTTTTGTTGTGTTTTGTTGTTGTTTTGCCTCGTTCCTCCTCATCATCTTTACAAACGCCGCCAAATAATCCATTAGCCTACTTTATTTTACACCTGTTTTTTCTTTATGTTTCTTCCTTTCCAATCAGAGCTGGGTCAGCCGCGGATGTAACTACATCACTCAGTCACTTAGTCAGTCAGTCAGTTCGTGTTTACAGGGCTGCTCCCACTGTTTCTGCTGTGGTAACCTCCACCTACTGAGTCTAATTGTGCTAAATTCTTCATGAATGAGATAAGTTTCATGTCTTCTATGAGTAAAGTGTAATTTTTGGACAATTTTTGGATGTTTGGACTGTCTGTGATCGGCCTGTAAAAAGGCCTAATTAAACTTTGCCATTTCATTCTTTTATCTGTCTGAAGCCAGAACCACTGGTCATGAAACATGAAACACACATTTTCCTCTGCATTGGGAGGAAATTATCTTATCAGAGGCTTTTTTTTTCCTTAAAAAAAGGAAAAACTCTCAGTAAATGGAGATTGCAGGTCACCGGAGGCCACGGAGCAAACACTGTAATTTTGTTTCTGCAATTATGAAGACAGCGATGACAGTGAGCGGAGGGGGAGATGCTCTGGAAATGAATATCAGCCTGTGAGGTATTTGTATTCATGAGCGCTTGCCTCGGTAAGAAAGTGAATTCCTCTGCAGTGGAAATCACTAAAAACACAACAGGTGCGTTCGCTGCCTCTCTGATGAGGGAGAACAAACCGTCTTCATCTGAAACCCTGCAGCTACTTCTCGTTGGCGGCGACTGGATGTGAACCAACATTTGACCCGAGTGTGAACCAGAGTTTGAGAGAAATAGAAATACTAACAAAGGCTTTTGGTGAACGCAGTGACGGGTTGGATTATTTCAGAAAAATACAAACACAATTCAGTTTTATCAGCAGGAGAAGAAAAGAATACATGAAAAACCTGAATGTGCAAATGTTACACAACATTTTTTCCATTAGTATTTATTTCTATTTCATTTTGACTGTTCAGTTTCAATTTCAGCTCAGGTTGAATTCATTGTTAAAGCAGGTTGCAGTGTCAGTTTTTTTTTATAAAGCTATTTGCTTTTTGGTTATTATTGGTTATTTCTTTAGATTTAATGAACAACATCAACGTTTCATGGCTGAACTTTCCAGGATTTCTGTCTGATGTGGTGAATACTGTAAATGAGGCTGAAAACACGACAGCCCATAATAACAGGTTGTTACAAACGTCACTCATGATGAAGCCTCTTGTGGTCTCGACAGAGCCCGGCTGCAGAGGACGCTGGGACAACATTGCATGCTGGGAGAGAGCGGAGGTCGGAGACACCATCACCATCCCCTGTCCTCGAGTCCTCAAGACGCTGTTCGGCAGAAACGGTGAGAGATTCTGAGTGTTTTCAGTTTTTCATGTGTTGATTCTCTTTTATAACACAACAACGTTACCAGACAGAGTTGTTTTAGAGGTAAATTCAGAGACTGCTTGATGAAAAACTGTCCCTGAAGGCAACGTGCATCAGCGGTTTTGCATGAATTTCCCTCTAAAACAACTCTGTCTGGTAACGTTGTGTTATTATCTCATAGCGTGGTGAATGTGCAGGTCACAACTTGTCCACCAGAGCGTTGTGGAGTTGTTGGATTGTGTATTTGATGAGGGAAACCAAGAAATCCCATGAGCCTCCGTAGCGTAGCTCTGAGCAGCTCACGGCTCTGCTCCGCCGTTCTAAAAATAGCTTGCACCGAAAAAATAAAGGTAACGAACCTACTGCTAAGACTATAGGGATGAGATATTACCTGATTTTGCCAAATTGATTATAATTCCATCGCTTTCACCTACAGCTACACAAAACAAAAATCACCACTGTCTAGTTATTGATAATGTCGTCGACACAGTTTGGTCGACTGAAATCCACCAGATTATAACTGTGCTCTGGAGTTGTTTTTTCTCTCACTATGTTTTGCTGTAAATCTTCATTTGAATTGAATTGAATTGAAATCTTTATTTCGAACATGCATGAAACAAAACTTAAACAAAATCTCCATTGTCAGAGAGAAAATATAGACGAAAAGTTTTATAAAGTATAAAATAAAAAGTATATATTAAATAAAACAACATCTACAACAACAACAAAACAAACAACAAAATGTTGTGATGTTCGAAAAGGAGTAAGAAGAAGTAAAACAACGTACTGTATACAACTCCTACCCCTACTCTCTGTTTCATTATAATCAAAATAACAGAAAAATGAACAACGCAACATCAGTATATGCACTACTATAACAGTATATTACTAATGATAATACAACAATTTAACTCCTGTTTCCTCTTCAGGGTGTATTTAAACAGTTTATCATTATTATTATGGCTGATTCTCCTGACCAGGCCTCAGACGTCCACTCGTGGTTTTTCCAGTGGGTTCATGTAGAGATTTGGAGTTAAAACTGATGGGACTGAGCGTCCTTGTCTCACCCTGGTGTTGTTCACCCTCTGTTGCCTCCTGTCTGGGTGGATGTGGACAGTCAGTAGTGGATTCCCTCCTGAACCCATGGGGTTCTTCCAGCCTGGGACCAGATGGCAGCTCGGATCTCCACTCTGAGCCTCTGCTCCCATTTACATCGATGACTAAACGTTACGTAATCAGCCGGCGGCGTGTCCAGAGCCCGAGCGCACGCTGACGCTCCTCGCATCCAAACCCCCTGAAGTTGCTGCGTTTCAGGACTCATTATGTACAAACGGACGTTTAGCAGCAGCAGGAGGCCAAGCACCGGGCGCCCTCTAGTTATTGAAGGTCTTTATTTTGTTTGCTGTCGATAAAATGAAAGTGCAGAGAAAATAAGAAATTGATGAGTTTTTTTTCCCAATGAGAGAAAAAAAATCAACACATAGTGTAGTATTTCAGAGGAGACCTTTCAGACTCTTTGTTTTACTTTGCTTTGACTTCATTTCGCTTTGCTCAACAATATTTTCTCCAAATTAACAACAAACACTATGAAATGTGACAGGTCAGAAACCTCCACATAATGAAGCGTCTGCAGCTCCTGCAGCTCTGCACCACAGAGGCTCCACACACGCTGCAGGCCGGCTTTAAAGCAACCTGACTGAGGATCTTTTGTGCACTCAAGACACTGCAAATAAAAGTCCAGTTCATTTTCTGTATTCACGTCCATCTATTCACCCACATCTGATGTCAGCCAGGTTGTGCAGGCTGCTTCTTAAAAGGATAGTTCACCCAAAATTCAAATTTCACTCATTATCTACTCACCCTCATGTCGACTAAGAGCTGTGAGAAGTTTCAGAGTCCTCCGTTCCTTCTCTGAGTTACGGAGGGGTCCGTGTAGAAGTATTTGTCCATATAATGGTTGTCAATGGATACCAACTTTCTTCGTCCAAAAAGACACACCAAAATACACAATCCAAATACCTCCATGCTGCTCGTATGTAATGTCCGTTTTGTATTGAAGCCGACATGAGAATGTTGCGAAAAATAAATAAGTCTATACTTAAGCTTGTTTGTCAGTGCAAATCTCGTGATTTGCACTGACCGGGAACAATTTCACATTTTGGGGCTTCAATACAAGATGGACATCACATACGAGCACTATGGAGGTATTTGGATGTTTTTTGGTGTGTCTTTTTGTTACGAGGACAGTTGGTATCCATTGACAACCATTATGGACAAATACTGCTGCACGGACCCCCCCCCGTAACTCAGAGAAGCCACGGAGGACTCTGAAACTTCTCCCAGCCCTTAGTCCACATGTGGGTGAGTATATAATGAGTGAAAATTCAATTTTGGGTGAACTATCCCTTTAAAGACTCCATCTCTAAAGCTGAGCTCAGCCGCTCTGCAGAGGAAGGTCCATTTGGCCGATCTCATTCGTTTGATCACGTACCTGAAGCTCAAGACCACAAGTCATGGTCGTAACGAACATCAGATGATAAATCGACAGCTTTGACTTCCAGTGCTACGTCAGCTACACCCATCAGAGTTCATTTACTTTACGGCCAGTTGATTTTTTGTTTTAGAATTCGGAAAACAACTCGTATCCCATTTTTGCTTCAAAATCGGAAAACGACAGCTCTTTTTTTTTGATGTCCTGTATGACACAGGTGGCCTTGACTGCTTAGTGGGTGATGGTTGATGCAGCAAAATCTGGAAGGAAAAACAGCACTGGTTGGTATGGTAATTCCCAATTCCCATTCATGAGATCTTTTTCGCTGTTCGTTTTCTGACTGCAAACCACACAGACCCATCGGTATCCCAGAGAGGGAGAGGGAGCCGTCATTTTTCAACTATACGAGGTATTGACCCTCATCCCAGCTGCTGCACATCTGGCTTTTTGTTCTAAAAATGGATGAAATGACTCATAGTGATGAGTGGACACAGACTGAACCCATTGTTCTGCTTTTTAAAGAGGCTTTTTTCCCACAGTGACGACTCTGTGACTCTGACGTAACGACTTAAAACACTGTGACACGTTACAAGATCTACGATACCTTCAGCTGTGTTTATACGCTGCTGTGGAGGGTGAAGCCAGGCAGAAGTGAGTTTACTTCCAGTCACTGAGCTAGACGATGCATCACGCTGTTTACAGTGCATTCTGGGAATTTCCAAGGGAGATGAGCTTCCAGCGCGCTGCATCGATTTTTGGGAAAAATGAGACGACGTCACTCAGGAGGAAATAACTCAAAACACACGGAGCTTCGTTTTACCACACAGTGGGGAGGTGTGTTTCACTTAGACACAACACAGTCACAGACAAAACTTCTACACTTCACCTCAGATTGTCTCGTCTCGTCCAGTCTCGTCCTCTGTTGAGTTTGAACTGTATATAAAGTGTAAATAAACCAGGGAAAACCTGAATGATCTTCAAGGTTTAACGTGGGGTCGCCTGGAATTCAAATGGGGTCGTCTGAAATGTCTAGTATTGATAAAAATAAAATAACTTTTTTTAAACTAATTATTATTATTTTTAAAATTATGATTAAAAATTATTGTGTAAGAATTACTCCCAGCGGTGCGGTTGTAGATCGCAAGCAACTCAGTCGTATTTTTCATGCTGCATTCACGTGAAATCGGTTAGATGGCAGACGGACAACAGCCGCTGCAGGTAACGGCATAAACAAGCCTCTATGTAAACAAGTGGTCCGTCAGCACGAGGCAAAACAATACACGTGACAATATGTTGTCATGGTGATGTCGTATTGTTTACCTGACCCACGTTTTACCGTCTTTCTCTGGACTTCTGTGACTAAAATGACATCTGGTTTGTTACCGACGGCCGTTTTTCTGGCTGCACGTGAATGCAGCATTCACAGGACATTTGGTGCTACAACCAGGAATAAAAGAGATAATTGACTGTGTTACCTCCTCTTCCTCTTCCTCTTCCTCACATCCAGGTAACATCAGCAGGAACTGCACCTCGGCAGGATGGTCGGACGTTTTCCCAAACATCAGCAGCGTGTGCGAGTCGGACACGAGTCAGGACAAGGTACAGTGAACGTGTCGGCCTTTAAATGTGTTGTTGGTGTAAATGTCAGAGCGGAGCGTCTCACCTGAGCCCTAATGAGTTCTGACTGTGCAGCAGGAAAACAAAAACACACACACACACACACACACACACACACACACACAAACACAAACACAAACACACGACCCGACCCATCAGTGACCTGTAATTGGCGAGGCCTGCAGGGCTGGATGTTAATTAACACCAGTTAGTGGTGAAGGGCTGCAGCTTTAAAAGGTCAATGTGTGTGAAACATCTTTAAATGTGAGCAATTTGCGCAAGTGTGAGGGTGTGTTGTTGTGTTGTTGTGGTTTTTGCGTCACTGAATAAATAAATAAATAAATAAATAAATAAACAAACACCATTAGCCTTTGGTCTTGCAGCGCTGTGACGTGTCGCCCTGCAGAACGTTTCCAGGTTTGAACCTTAAATGAAACAATTAATGAGCTCATTTACAATGAGCCTCTTTAATTCTTATTAGCTCCCATGCTGTGCGGAAAAAGGCGCTTTTTGTTCATCCATGACAGAACCTGTTGCTCGGATTATTACTGTCTGATTCAATAATAGCAAATAGAAGGTGCTTAAAGGGATAGTTCACCCAAAATTCAAATTTCACTCATTATCTACTCACCCTCATGTCGACTAAGAGCTGTAAGAATTTTCAGAGTCCTCCGTTCCTTCTCTGAGTTACGGGGGGGTCAGTGCAGCAGTATTTGTCCATATAATGGTTGTCAATGGATACCAACTTTCTTCGTCCAAAAAGACACACCAAAAAACATCCAAATACCTCCATACTGCTCGTCTGTAATGTCCCTCTCGTATTGAAGCCCCGACATGAGAAATTATAGTCCTCACTGCAGACGACCCCGGTTCGAATCCTGCGCCGAGCGGCCCTATCCTGCGTGTCATTCCCCCTCTCTGCCTCCCATTTCCTGTCTCTCTCTGAACTATCCTGTCAATTAAAGGCAAAATAGCCCCTAAATATATATATATATATATATATATATATATATATATAAAAAAGAGGGACAATACAGACGAGCAGCATGGAGGTATTTGGATGTTTTTTGGTGTGTCTTTTTGGACGAAGAAAGTTGGTATCCATTGACAACCATTATATGGACAAATACTGCTGCGCGGACCCCCCCGTAACTCAGAGAAGGAACGGAGGACTCTGAAACTTCTCACAGCTTTTAGTCAACATGAGGGTGAGTAGATAATGAGTGAAATTTGAATTTTGGGTGAACTATCCCTTTAACGTCTGCGGTTCCACCCCCAGGTGTTTTTTGGGGGAGTAACACAATGAAATGAAACCCCCGACTCGCTTAGATAAACATAAATGTGAACAAACGGCATCATTAATTAGCTCTCCTGCACAGTAAAAGCAGGATGAATATGTGATGGTTATTTTTAGGCCCTGAACTCTCGACCCTGTGATCCCACCCTCCCTCCCCCACCCAAACAGTCAGTGGAGGGAGATGAAGGAGTGTCTGTGGTGGTGTTTGGGAGGATGTTTGGCCTTGTTTGGCCTCCACACTGATAATTGCTGCCTCTCATTCAGTTTGGGTCACTGCTGGTCTCGTCCTCAATGTCTCTTTGTGCTTGTTAAACTGACTGTCCATCTGTTGCTCTTCTCTGTTTCCAGTCTCTGGCTCTGTCTGGTCACTTTTTATAATGACCACACACTGTAAAGCATCAGATAATCCATTGTTTATAAAGAACTCTTCCTGCACTGGCACTAATTAGAATATACTTTATAAATATTCCTGTCAAACTCCTATTAGAACATACACATTAACACATTTATTGTAACTGCAAAATAAATGTTCATATAAATAGTTTATAAAATATCCTAAATAACAGGTTTGTTATTGATATAATATCTGATTTATATACTGACCCTCCTGGGTCAAGGAAGGAAGGAAAGAAAGAAAGATGGTGGAAGGGAACAGATTGGATCAGGGAAGGAAGAAGAATGAAGGGAAAGAAGGGAGGAAGGAAATGAAAAGGATGGTGGGAAGAAGGAAGGGGGAAAGGAAGGAAAGACGGATGGGCAAATGGAACAGATTGGGTCAAAGAAGGAAGAAGAAGGGAAGGAGGAAAGAAAGAAAGAAAGAAAGAAAGAAAGAAAGAAAGAAAGAAAGAAAGAAAGAAAGAAAGAAAGAAAGAAAGAAAGGGAACAGATTGGGTCAAGGAAGAGAGAAGGAAGGAAGGGAAATGATGGTGGGGATAAGGGAGAAAGGCGGGAAAGAAGGATGGAGGAAGGGAGGAACAAAGAAAGGAAAGGAGTGGATAAAGGAGGGAGGAAAGAAGGACCATTCGAAGCAGATTGGGTCAGTTTGACCCAGGAGGACAACAGAAGGGTTAAACATGAGCTAATTAATAGTCTCTTTACCCGTCCTCTTCTTTCTGTCCTCCTTTGATTAAAAAAAAACGAAATGGACACCACAGAAGCCGTTTGTGCTTGTGTACCAGTTTTCTGTCTCCTTCATCACCATCCGAATCATTCAACCCCGACTCGTCTTCTCCACTTGGTTTTGTCTTTCCCCTGATCTCCAGTCGGATCAGCTCTCCCTCTGAGTGAGTGCACTTCACCCAAAAACGTCCTGCTATCTATTGTGTGTCTGTCTGATCAAAGTGGTCCATCTTCACTGGTGTATTTTGCAGAACAAAGGCAGAAACGTTGTGCGTTTATTTCCAGCAGACTCCTCCTGTGTTACTGGAATACTTCAGCAGCACTGAGAAAGGATTCAACGGCCTAAAAAAAAAAAAAAGAAAAAAAAAACAGTTATCAGCTTGTGCTTTTATAATTCAAACATTTCTGGGCCAAGGCCACAGTTCATCTGAAGGTGGGTCGGCAGCACTGTAACGTCTGGCGGACGGACGTCACGCTTTTCTTTGGCCCAGTGAAGGAGTCGGACCTGGAATCAAAGCAACTCCGTCTTGTAAAGGAACGTCAATGTCCGTCTTTATCGTTTTTCAGCTGCTCGGTTAAAAAGAGGCAAAACGTCGACTTTCATCTGGAAGCAGCCGACAAGGTGTTTTTGAACTGTTGGTGATAAGTTTTAGAAGGTGGGACTGAATTTTAAAGACGTCTACAGGCCACAAACTCACCACTGGACAGAAGGAATGTGCTTAACAGCATCTGACTGTACATGTCCCTTTTTGTATCAGACAAATCACTGGTTTGTTGTTTGTTTGTTTGCTTCAGCGCAGTCTTCTTCCCAAACTGAGCAGACAAGGGTGTTTTAATGATAAAAACCACCAGCAAATGGAGTATAACTTAATTTCATATGCAGCCTGAAGTCTGTTTTATTTTTGTTTTTGTCGCATCTTTGCATCTAATCACAGCTGCAGTCTGGGTTTTAGTCCATTTGTCTTCTCTCAGCCCTGCCCCTCTGACAAAATGATGCTCCACAGACCCTAAAAAATGATTTGAGTGTTTTATTTTAAAAGCTCCTTCTTCTCAGAGACGGCGTCTTCAGATGATTAATTCACTTCAGTGCTGAGCTTCACTATGCAGAGTGGGCTAGTTTCCTCCACGTCGTGACCTTGAGAGTGAACTGAACAAGTCGTCCTGTGTCCGTCACTCACATTTTTTGAAATGCAAAATAGGCTATTTGCTAACTTATTGATTGTGGATGTTTTTAAAGGATGGAGAGAATAGTATATAGGAGATGATTTTTGAGCAATATAATGTGTTAGACACATTGGTTTGAATGGTGATGAAGCTAAATATGTCCACAGGCACAGCTGTATAATTGCAGCAAATGAGATGAGAAATGTTTAAATACTGTTGAAATAGTCAGCTGTAAGGGGAGTGCATGTCTCTACCTTTCTTATGCCAATGTTAATTGCTGAGTGGCACTGCATTTACAATGGTGAGTGGTAGTTTACACTTATATTTTGTGAGGGAGCTGAAAAGAATACAACAGCTATTTTTTAAATGTTTTATTTACAATGAATGATGACATCTTTAGAACAATAGAACAATGAAACTGTAATGAGCATGATAAAAAAAACACCAACATCTGAATAACAAAAGACATCTACATTGAACAAAAATATAACGCAACATTTTTGTTTTTGCTCCCATTTTTCATGAGCTGAACTCAAAGATCTAAAGCATTTTCTATGTTCACAAAAAACAATTTCTCTCAAATATTGTTCACAAATCTGTCTAAATCTGTGTTACTGAGCACTTCTCCTTTGCTGAGATAATCCATCCATTTTACAGGTGTGGTATATTAGACAGCATGATTATTGCACAGGTGTGCCTTGGGCTGGCCACAATAAAAGGCCACTCTAAAATGTGTAGTTTTACTGTATTGAGGGGTCCGGGGGGTCAGAAAACCAGTCAGTATCTGGTGTGACCACCATTTGCCTCACGCAGTGCAACACATCTACTTCACATAGAGGTGATCAGGTTGTTGATTGAGGCTTGTGGAGTGTTGGTCCACTCCTCTTCAATGGCACTCCTCCAAAGTGTCAGATCCTATCGAATGTGAGCATTTGCCCACTCAAGTTGGTTACGATGACGAGACCCCGATGAGGACGACAAGCATGCGGTCTCTTCCCTGAGATGGTTTCTGACAGTTTGTGCAGAAATGCTTTGGTTATGCAAACCGATTGTTGCAGCAGCCGTCCGGGTGGCTGGTCTCAGACGATCTTGGAGGTGAACATGCTGGATGTGGAGGTCCTGGGCTGATGTGCTTGTACTGCCAAATTCTCTGAAACGTGTTTGGAGACGCTTATGGTAGAGAAATGAACATTCAATTCATGGGCAAACAGCTCTGGTGGACATTCCTGCACGCTCTCTCAAAACTTGGGTAATGGCTAGACAGGCAGACTAGTCCCAAAGAAGGGAGTCACCTGTCCTTTGAGACAAACTGTTTGTAAAAACGGGCTATACAAATAAAATTGCCTTGCTTTGCCTTGCCTTGAGTAACGCACATTTCCTTATATTGAAAGCCTTGTCGGAATGGTGGGACATTTGCATGTCGGAATAGCGGGATGACGGAGTGGTGGGATGTCGGAATGGTGGGATGTCGAAATGACAGCATGTAACCAAAAGTTGCGGCATCTGCGGCATTGTGCTGTGTGATAAAACTGCACATTTTAGAGTGGCCTTTTAGTGTGGCCAGCCTAAGGCACACCTGTGCAATAATCATGCTGTCTTGAGGCCCGGTTTCCTCTTATGTTCCATACTGATGGCAGGTTTTTCTCCTGTTGCGCTGCCTCCTCCAGCAACCTCACACTTTCTCTCAGGGCAAACAGGAAGTTATGGAGAATGCATGCAGCCACACCGAGGGTGTCCACATTTTTTGGGTGCAGGTTGATCCTGCAATGCAACACTCTCCACCTGGAGGACAGAATGCCAAAAGCATTCTCAACCAACATCCTTGCCCTTGAACGTCTGTAGTTGAATATCCTCTTTTGGCGAGTGAGGTTGAGTCCAGTCCAGGGTATGGTCTCATTAGGTATGGCTTCAGTGGGAAGGTTGCGTCACCCACCATGACATGTGGCACATCACTCAAGTGAGCAGTACTGGGTGTTCCTCTCCCCAGAGCTGACCCAGCGCCATCACTGGTCCTTCCTTAAGTCCCCCACTTGAATGACCTTGAACCTGTAGTTCGAAGTCCACAAGTGCCAAAAGCACTATGGAGAAAGTTTTCTTGTAGTTGAAATACTGACTCCCAGTCAGTGGTGGGGCTTGGATGGTCACATGCTTCCCATCTATTGTTCCCAGGCAGTTTGGAAAATTCCACTTCTTCCAGAAGCCGTCAGTCAATAACATTACAGCTGTTGATTTAGCAGTATTTTCATATTATTTCAAAAATAAAACTAGGCTACATGGTTGAATGTGTTTTTCTTTTTTAAAATGTATATAGCAATTAGACAGATTTTTACCTAATAACTGATTGGACGTCTGAAACGTTCTTGTACTAAGTCATCACACAGCAGCTGAAGGTACATTAAAGCCATTATAATTATTGAATCTGTAATTTGTTTTGTTTTGACTTGAGGAGGGGGGGTGAAGAAGTGCCTGTGGTGGTGTGGAGGATGTTTGGCCTTGTTTGGCCTCCACACTGATAATTGCTGCGCCTGATTCGGTTTGGGTCACTGCTGGTCTCGTCCTCAATGTCTCTTTGTGCTTGTTAAACTGACTGTCCATCTGTTGCTCGTCCCTTTGCTGCCTCTTTACCCATCATCCTCCTCCTGCCCTCTTCACCTTCTCCACTTTGGTTTTGTCTTTCCCCTGATCTCCAGTCGGATCAGCTCTCCCTCTGAGTGAGTGCACTTCACCCAAAAACGTCCTGCTATCTATTGTGTGTCTGTCTGATCAAAGTGGTCCATCTTCACTGGTGTATTTTGCAGAACAAAGGCAGAGACATTGTGCGTTTATTTCCAGCAGACTCCTCCTGTGTTACTGGAATACTTAAGCAGCACTGAGAAAGGATTTAACGGCCTAAAAAAAAAAAAAGCCAAACAAACAAACAAAAACAGGAATCAGCTTGTGCTTTTGTAATTCAAACATTTCTGGGCCAAAGCCACAGTTCATCTGAAGGTGGGTCGGCAGCACTGTAACGTCTGGCGGACGGACGTCACGCTTTTCTTTGGCCCAGTGAAGGAGTCGGACCTGGAATCAAAGCAGCTCCGTCTTGTAAAGGAATGTCAATGTCCGTCTTTATCGTTTTTCAGCCGCTCGGTTAAAAAGAGGCAAAACGTCGACTTTCATCTGGAAGCAGCCGACAAGGTGTTTTTGAACTGTTGGTGATAAGTTTTAGAAGGTGGGACTGAATTTTAAAGACGTCTACAGGCCACAAACTCACCACTGGAGCTGAACTACAGGACTGAGGAACAGACAGATGATGAGTCTCTGTCTTTGTTTCAACAGACTCTGCTTCCTAAAGTCACGTCAATTCAGTCTCATTCATAAAGTGACAAAGATCATCTCAAAGCATTTTACAGATTAAAGCCAAATTAAAGGCCATTGAAGGCAAACTTGGCCACATTCTTATTTTCTTTTACCTCACTTTTACATTTGTTTCCACGGCCGAAATCTGACCCATATACAACAGAATGGTCAGATGCTACTTCTCCACATCTGGACCAACTCTGGCCCTCGTACCAGAGGTCAACAGCTGGAGCCTAAACAGTGAGGCCTTTAACCAGTTGCTTTAACCCTCCTGTTGTCCTCCTGGGTAAAATTGATCCAATCTGTTCCCTTCCTCCATCCTTCCTTCTTTCCTTCCTTTCGCCCTTCCTTCCACGATCACTTTTCCTTTCCTTCATTTGTTCGTTCCTTCCCTTTGTCCTTACTTCTTCTTCCTTCCTCTTTTGATCCAATTGACCTGATCTGTTCCCTCCCTCCATCTTTCTTTCCTTCCTTTTTCCCTTCCTTCTTCTTCCTTCATGGAACAAATCTGTTCTCTCCCTGCATATTTCTTTCCTTCCTTTTTCCCTTCTTTCTTTCCAGAATTCCTTTTTAACTCCCTCCCCTCCTTCCTTTTGACCCAATCTGTTCCCTCCCTCCTTCAATCTTTCCTTCCTTTTTCCCTTTGTCCTTCCTTCCTTCCTTCCTTTTTGACTCAATCTGTTCCCTCCCTCCTTCTATCTTTCTCTCCTTTTTCCCTTCCTTCCAAAATCCTTTTTCCTTTCCTTCGTTCGTTCGTTCCTTCCCTTTGTCTTTACTTCTTCTTCCTTCCTCTTTTGATCCAATTGACCTGGTCTGTTCCCTCCCTCCATCTTTCTTTCCATCCCTTTTCCCTTCCTCCTTCTTCCTTCCTTGAACAAGTCTGTTCCCTCCCTGCATATTTCTTTCCTTCCTTCTTTCCACAATCCTTTTTCCCTCCCTTCCTTCTTCCTTCCTTGAAGGAAACTTTTCCCTCCCTCCATCTTTCTTTCCAAAATCCTTTTTCCCTCCCTCCCTTCCTTCCTTTTTGATCCAATTGACCTGATCTGTTCCCTCCCTCCATCTTTCTTTCCATCCCTTTTCTCTTCCTTCTTCTTCCTTCCTTGGACAAATCTGTTCCCTCCCTGCATATTTCTTTCCTTCCTTTTTCCCTTCGTCCTTCCTTCCTTCCTTCCTACCTTTTTGACACAATCTGTTCCCTCCCTCCTTCTATCTTTCCTTCCTTTTTCCCCACGCCCTTCTTTCCTTCCTTCCTTTCGTCGTTCCTCCTACAACTCGAGTCAGATTTACAGTATATAGAGTGAACTAATTTACCAAGTCTCTTATGGATCAAAGGAGATCATAATGTAAGAGTTGCATGTTTAATTCTCATTCATTGTGACCTGATGAGGCTGTGGTCAGGTTCAGGTTAAATCAGTCTGTTAGCTGAACATTTAAACTGGTATAAACCTGAGTTTTCAGCCTCTCGTCAAAACAAGAACACTTTAATTCTCTAACCTCAACCCAAAGCGACAAAGGAGGAAATCAAACACATAACGTCTTTTTCTGGCAAAGTGAGATAACAGGACACACACACTCTCAAAGAGAGAGGGGGGGGGTTATTGGCAGATATCAATCTCTTTGTTTCTGCTCCTAACAGGAAATTATCTGCCGTTCAGCTCTTGGTGCCAGAAACAAAACTTTTCTCACCAACACAACACTTTCTCTCTCTCTCTCTCGGTCTCGATCGTCCCTCACACACTCGCCGTATAATGAGCCTCGTGCTCGGATCTGATGCAAACCTTCATTCAGAGCAAAAAAAACGAAAAAAAAAAACGCTCCTGTTGCATCACATCTGCACCGAAACACAAGAGACACATATTTTATGCCCTGATTAAGATTAAAAGGAAACTTTCAAAAAGAGGAAGAATCAGCTGCTCCTGCTTTTTTTTCTCTACTTCTCTCCATCCTTTTAATTTCTCACGTGTGCACATGAAATCAAACATATTTTTAAATCAGTTCAGTCAATCCTCAGTGTGAAAGTGTCTTGTTTTTTTTTTTTGTTTTTGTGGTTGATGAGTCTCTTCTCTGCTCTGAAATCGAATTTGCTGGATAAATTATTGCTTTTGGCGAGAAAATGTATTTTTATTCAAAATGATGAAGGAGGCTCCGCCCACTGCTGCTGAGAGGCACAAAGGGAGCTTCAGTGTGTTGGTGCATGAGAGAATCAGCTCAGAGCATCAAGAGGCCACTGACTGACTTCACCTACAGTAAACACACAGTACTGAGGTGGCTGCTGTACACACACACAGTACACGGCCGAGGTAAGGGAGATTCTCACCGGTCAAAGGTGACATACATCCAGATGTTTAAGTCAGTTTTATTCATAATATAGCACCGACTTATCTCAGGTCACTTTACTATCAGAGAGTTAATTATGGTTAATTAAGGGGAAACACTGTAGAAGATAGATAGAATGCCTTACATAGGGAAATTCATCTTCACACTCTGTCAGTGAGATTCATTCAAATAGTTATTATTCTTAGTGTGGGCAGCCTTTTACATTACATCCAGTGTAGACACACCCCACTACTGTAGCTGTCTCACACCGCTAGTTTGATTATTTGGACCAAGACCACCCCTTTTTGGAGGTCTCGTTCCACTTGATTTAGTGCGCACCCGAGTGCGATTGATGCTTTCAGTTTCACACCATCCAAAATTTAATTTTGTTAATTTTTTTGTCAGGGTGTATTCAGACCTGGCTCGTTTGGAGCAGCTGTTCTGACACAGGGAGTGTTTAACCCCAAAGATCACTTCATTTGGTTCAGATGTGAATGCAGTCGTCCGATCTCGGCCCAATGGAGCGGTTTGATTGCAGTGACAACATAATCGACTCAGGAACCAACACAACATGCTGTTAATGTTCTCAATGGGCCAGGCCGACTGGATGCACCGGTTCGGGCTGAAAACATATAGGATGACTTGAGTCAGCTTCCTTTTTTTTTTGGCTGAGTTCTGGTCGGGTTTGGACTGAAAATATACAATTCAAATGACTCTGATCATGTCGGGTCAGGGTTTAAGGTCGCTTTCACACTAGCCTTGTTTGGTCCGGACTTAGGAATTTGTTTACAAAAAAGTTGCGTTTTGACAAGGGACAGTGTGAACACTCAAAACTTAATTGCAACAATGTATCATCTCTTCCCTCTGGTCGGGACCGTGGGCCGGACTTTCAGGTGTGAAAGCGACCTAACTTTCAGGCCTGTTGAGACCTCTATTCCATGGTTATTGTTTTTTCCTCCTCCTCCTCTTTCTGACCAAAGAGAGTTGGCTCGCTCATGGCATTAGTTTACAACTTTGGGACTGCTACCGTGTGAACACAAACGACCCAAAATAAAAAAAAAAAAGCAAAACAATTGTATCGTTTTAGCCGCTGAATCAGAGCAGAGCAAACAAGCCACAGGTCTGAATGCAGCCTCAGTATAAAAGAGACTCTGACTTGGTTAATTACTGGTGACATGTTGCACCACACTTGACTGGACGGAGGGTCACAAAAAGTGCAGACAGTTCATTAATAGTCTTTATTATTTGAGTCTGTAGCCGAGCTGGCAGCGAGGCTCCAGGGACTTTGAACTGGGATGATCATTTCTAACTTAAAATAACAGTAGTTTGTGTGAGAGAGGGAAACAAAACTTGTGATTGGTGCAATTTTTGGCAAACAAAATATTTCATTGATATTTATTTATCAATGAAAAGTCCAGATTTGTGTAACAAGCTTCATCCGTGAGTGAGTAAATGTGTAGATGTGTGTGTGTTTCTGTCCTCACATGGACCGTCTCACAATTATGAAATCAAACATCTGCTGTGTGTTCATGCGTTCGGCTCGTCGCTGTTGTGTAACCGCAGTTTCCTCCTCTTCACTTATTTTGGGTCACGAACAACACAACTCAATTGCCCATTGTGCTCCCTTCTCTCTCTCTCTCTCTCTCTCTCTCTTATAGCCGTAATGCTCTCTCGCCCTCTCTGGCTCATGTTGCTGCCTCCTGCTGCACCTGTAAACAGTAATAATAATAATAACACCATTTTAATCATGATACTAATGAATGAAATGCAGAATCCAATAAGATCATAGAGAAAAGCATCATCAGACTCGCTGTGACTCACTCCGTGTCGTCGCCATGGCAGCTAAAATTAGCATATATACATGTTTAATGCTGGATTAAGTGCAGAGCATGATAAACATCAATGTAAGCACTGAAAACAAGTGTGATATCATTATTATTATTATATGAGCTGTGGTGAAAACTGGGACTTCATATTTCTGGGGACATGATGTTGAATTTCAATATATGACATACATTTACGAAGCCTATACATAACAAAAAAAAATATTCATATGTAAAAATTATACATGGAATCTATTAGATATTAGATCAATTCTATGTTTATGTGCTGTAGAAATATAAATCTACATATCCACCTCAAAGCTTGTCAATATATGTTGATCTCATAAACGGTGCATTCAAAAGCCTGAGAACAGTTTCCCAGAAGGTAAATACACGTTGACAATAAGAAGGAAACTAAAAGGAAAACCACAGAGTATAAAAGCATATATAATCTTTTATCTTTTAATCTCTTATGTTTGCTTTTGGTAATAAATTTGCATGTTATTGCATGTTTTTAAATTGATATACTGTATACTTTATATCGATATTGTCAATATGCATCTACAAATTTTAGTATTTATAACTTGTGTCTTATATATCTAGAGGATTTATGCGTGTATAGGTGACAACTTGTTTTATGAGTATTTTAAACTATTTATTGCACTTTTTTTCTCTTTTCTGTCTTGGATATGTGTGCCAGTGTTGCCACTGTAATGTATGTATTGTGTATGTATGTTTTACATTACAAAGCAGCTGTATTATGCCCAAGACAAATTTCCCTCCCGGGACAAATAAAGTTTATTTGGTTTGACATATACAGCAACAATCGCTATATAGGGACATATTTGTCATATGCAACTGTGTGTGTGTGTGTGTGTGTGTGTGTGTGCGTGTGTGTGTTTGCAGCTGGTCTTCTACGTGGTTGTGCAGACGTTGTACACTCTGGGTCACAGCCTGTCTCTGATCGCCCTCACCACCGGCAGCGCCATCCTCTGTCTGTTCAGGTGAGAAGAATAAAACTAATATCAGTTACAGAAGCAGAGCGGCTGGTGGCAATTTCAAGCTCGGTTCATTTCTGGTGTTTTTTTTTCCTTTTTTTTAATCTCCATGTGCTGACTGACATGTCAGAGTCAGAGAGAAAGCTGTTGGTTTAATTAGATTTGAAATGAACAAGCACTGCAATTAGACACATCTCTCTCTCTCTCTTTTTTTTTTAGCTCCCTTGGTTTTGTTAATTTGAATTATGTTAATTTGTTTGCTGTTGGGATTAGCTGTAAAAAGCCACAGGAGGTTTGACCACAGCAGTGGAACCTTTGAACTTAATGTGGTAAATATGCAGAAACCACATATCTGTGAAAAGATATTTTATTCAAAAGACATGAAAAAATGTTGCTAAGGGCTCATTTAATTCAGCACATTTGAGTCGGAGCAGAAAATAAAAAAAATAAAAAAATAAAAACCCCGACTTTATAGTTTTTTTTTTTCTCTTTCTCAGTGTACATGTGTTTGATGATGGTAAATCCTCTTATATTTAAATACAAGCTGCTCGACACCACTTGTATCTTGTATCAAACTTGTACATACTGTATTCATCTTTTCTAGTTTTCTCAGCTCTTATCCCTGAGTGAAGGCTCATTATATCTGCTCTTTAACGAGCACATACAGTACAGTATTTATAACACGCTCCAACCAGTGCCGGAGTCTCCCTGTGGATTTGGAGAAGCGACTGTAAAGAAAAGTTTTTTAGTAGCTTCACTAGAAGCTGAACACATTTATTATAAAGCACGACTCATGCATTTAATGTGGCCCAGAGTGCTTGGAGGTTTTTCTCAGCTCAGGAAGACAGGGAGGTGCAGTTAAAAGCTCCAGAAGCCTCTGGAGTCACAGGCAAAAAAAAAAAAAAAAGAGAAAGAGAGAGACGCTAAAAAAAACAAAAAAAGAAACAGGACTGTCTCATTCATCTCAATGAGGCCACAGAGCTGCAGAGCTGAGGAAACATTCAACACAACATGGCCACAACCAAAAATGTAATGTGCATGGTCTGCATTTTGTTTTTATCATTCAGGGATGGATAAAGTGTCTTTAAGTCTTCAGCTATGCTCGTGTTAATATCAGCTACTGTGATATAATTATAATAATACATTTTATTTGTAATGCACTTTATGTTTAAGCAATCTCAAAGTGCTACAGTGCAAACTTAATTAAAAAGAGACACCAGACAGAGTTAATAAAAAAGACAATGAAAAGTGTACTAACATTTTGCAGAACGCTTTCTAAACCAACAGATATTTATCTAATACTGACTGAGTGTTTCGAACACACTCACACACACTGCACATGTACTGTACATTATGTTGATTAAAAAAAAACCTTGGGTCACAGGATTTATACTTTTCTTCTATTTTTCTTTGGTTGTGTGGTTTGTCACTGTTTTCTCTTAATTTCTTTTATCTGGACAATCACCTTGTAACTAAGAAAGGTGCAATATGAAAAAAGTTCATTATTATATTATATAATATGTACATCAGCTGTACAAGTTGTGAATAACTGTCTCTATTTCCCAAAGCTTTAACGTGACGTTAATTCATGGAAGCATTTATATGAAAACAGTTAACACACAGTTAAAGATCATTAAAGGGATAGTAGCATTTTTTTTTAAAGTGGGGTTGTATGATCTACAAATAGCCCCTAAGTACTTTAATTGCAGTAGCAGACTCTCTGCACTCCTCCCGTTAGCAACGCCAGCCCATAGCCCTGCCCAGAGATTTACAACATACATTGTTGTGAACAGACCCAATGAAAACAATGAAACTGTGTTTTTTTTTTTTCAGGTAAAACCTCTTTTAGGCCGCGAAAAAAGGCCGTTTCTTTGGGTCCATTCACAACAATGTATGTTGTAAATCTCTGGGCAGGGCTATGGGCTGGCATTGCTAACGGGAGGAGTGCAGAGAGTCTGCTACTGCAATTAAAGTACTTAGGGGCTATTTGTAGATCATACAACCCCACTTTAAAAAAAAATGCTACTATCCCTTTAAACCTCATTAAAATTTTAATTCATTAAACGCTCCACAACTGTGAGGTTAAAGGACCCGTGGCAGAGTTTGAAACACACTCTTTAATATGCGGGTAAATGCACCAGTATAACCAGCAGAGGGACAAAACCCAGTGTGTTTGACACTGAGGTCGGATTGGGACGCCACAGAGAGGAAGAGCTCTGATCTCCTTCATTTGATGAAAAAGTGTTTGGATTCAGATTTATACGTCATGAGCTTTGTTAGACAAAACATGATGATTAAAATTCAACGATCTAAAAACTTCAACTCCACATGTTTTTTTTGTTTCATTTCATTGATGCTAATTACTCTAAAGCTAATCCTCCATCATCTGTGCAGGAAGCTGCACTGCACCAGGAACTACATCCACCTCAACCTCTTCTTCTCCTTCATCCTGAGAGCCGTGGCCGTGCTGGTGAAAGACGACATCCTCTTCAACCGGACCTCGCAGTGCTCCAGCCAGCCATCACTGGTGAGGTCTCGACCTCTGTCCACACTGATCCCCCTCCGACGAACAAACGAGTGAACAGAGCGTGCGAACGAGCGAGCGACACACTCGAGCGTTAACAGCACAACTGTCTCAGAGCTGAGGCGGCTCGAGTGTGAAGCTGAAATTGAAAATGTAAATTAGGTTTTTGTGAAGATGAGACGTCACTTTTTTTTTTTTCTTGTTTGCATGAAAGTTTTGCAAACATCAATCAGCGTCATCAACGTGATAAAAACGGGCAAAAACCATCTGCTGTGACAGCTCATTTACCGACATCACGTCTCATCCAGCTGGACTCGCTATAGAGTGTCTAATTCAGGGGAAATGGGAAATTCCTCCACTCATTAAGATTGGCAGTGCACAACGTACCAGAGATGTATCAGCACGGTTATTTCAGAGGCTTCAAAAATAATAATACAAAAAACACTTTTTTCTTTCACAAAATAAGCAAATATCTCAAAATCAGCAGAATACATTAAATAACCATTAAAATGTGGGTTTTAAAGGAGCTCTAGTCACAGCAGAGGAGATTAAAATCATATAAAAAAGGTCTAAACATCTGCAGGATGGGTGGTCAGTGTGTTCAAAACAATCAACTATGAACACGTTACTGTATGTTAACACCAAAAGCTTCCAAAGCGTCAAAAAGCTATCTTATCTGTAGTGCATCCTCGGGTGACTTTGCCTCTTTGGAAGCTTTTGGTGTGAATGCACAGTTACATAAGACGAGCTAGGAAGATAATTAGCCACATTAAAGTGCCTGAAACATGCTAATCATAGTTTTGCTACAACGTCAATAACAGCTTTTTGTTTTTTTCATCAAACCCTTTATCAACTCTTTTGTTTTCCTTCAGTTTCACTTCTTTTCTCCCACTAGAAGTTAGAATGCTAACCCACTAGCTCCGGGCTAATCATGCCGCCTCATCATTTTCCGATACCGAGTCACTGTAGCGTCCAGTCTGTAGCTACTCAGAGCATGTTTTACAACCTTCAACGGCTGAAGCGCTTTACAAGACTTAGGCCCAATCCCATTTCTCTTTTTTACCCCTACCCCTTCCCCTACCCCTTGCCCCTCGCCCCTTGAAACGGAGCTACAAGGGGTAGGGGTAGAAAGTCAACCCCTCCGAATTGGGACACCCCTTCAACAGTCACATACGTCATCACGTAGTCTCACTGGCTTTTACGTAAGCTGATGCGGCGAGCTTTTGCCAGAAATCAAATAGCCGTGTACCATATAACTTAATATAATAAGATAAAACTTAATGCAGACTGATCGGTTCATTGTAAAACATTTATTTACTGATGTAAATGTGGTGATTTCTGTACACAGAGCCCAGAGGCAGCTGCCTGCTCCTCTGTCTGATACATGAAGCTTCACTTTTCATCCAAATAACTAATGCTTCTGCCACAATTGTCAGATTTCATCAATTAGACCAAATGCTAAAAAGAATTTAACATGCTGGTGGTAAACCTCTAAAAACCCGCGGATAAGTTAATTAACGACCGCCTTCTCTCCCGGCGGGACCGGGACGAGGACGTAATTTGGCCGGCGGAGCAGCTCTGCAGACCGGCTGCTGCCTCTGTGAGGAGCCGCTCCTCCTGGAGCTTCACTTCTCCGAAAAATCGTCGGAGCAAACTTCTAACCCGCCGTCATTTGGGTAAACTAACCGCACATTTGGGACCTAAACAGTTACTTTCTCGCAAGAAAAAATATTAAAACTTAAGAAAGTGACGTAATAACAGCGCTACAGCAAGAAATAAAACAGCTTTTCGTTTTACAGCCACTGCTGCCGGCTGCCGCAAGATGCATTATGGGAAACTTTTCATACCCCTCCGTTTGGAGTGTGCCTCTGAAAAATCTCCGTTTGGAGGGGTATGTAGCCCTACCACTTCCCCCTACCCCTCTGTCCTAACGGGGATTGGGACACCCCTACCCCTACACGTGAACGCGCAAAACGGAGGGGTAGGGGTAAGTGGTAGGGCCAAGGGGTGAAATGGGATTGGGCCTTAAACTAATGCTAATGTTAGCTATGTAGCCCACAGAGAGATTGATGGACTCTGTTGTGGTTTAAGAGGCTTGTGTGGTCATGTTGATTAAAATATCAGTGGATTCATCCCAACTTTAATCAATCCGGGAGCAAATCTCATAATCTTATTTAGAAGTGACACAGTTCTGTTTGTTTGGAGAGACGAGCTAACAGCTGATGTATAGCTGACGTTACAAATCGAGCTGCTTTAATTTGAGAAAAACACAGATTAGATCTTAAAAAATCAGCCTGATAATAACTGAGATATCGGTTCAGTGGGTGACGAGGGGTTAAGACATCAACCTCGATAGTTTTTCTTTCTTTTATCTCCTCCTGACGTCCAATAAAGACTTAACAAAAATCACACAGGACTGAAAATCTCAACAATCATCGGCTCACAACTCTCGACACTTGACAGCTTTTGTTACGAGCTAAAACTTTTGATGCTCTAAAGCTCTGACATTTGATCCTTTCTCTCTCTTTTTCTTTTTTTTTTGTTGAACGTTCCTCTCATCTTGAAGTGGAAACGTCTCTGTAATAATTGCAGGAATAACTGTCGGGGCGCTCTGACCTTTATTCTCTTATCTGTTCACTGCTTGTATTGTTGTGATCTCTGCAAATTAAAGCTTGTCCTCCCGGTGCACCCACCGACTGCCCTGGTGGAAAAATTAGAGTATATATAGTGTAACCTATCACAGTGATTAGCATAATTGCCTGATTAATCCAGAGAGAGAGTGTGTGTGAGAGTTTCTGTGTGTGTGTGTGTGTGGATATAGGAGTTTGGTTCAACACTGCAGTTACATACAGCTGTGCAAAGACAAATAATAAGATGTTGAGGAAGTGACTTAAAGGTTAATTTTGTGTCGGTGATAAAGCCGTTACAGAATTTTTGACATTCAACATTCAAACGTTCAGGATTTAGATACCGAGTGAGTCTACAACCTGCTCATTATATCTCTGACCTTTAGCTGCCTTTTGTTCTTGTTCTCAGGTGGGATGTAAAGCCAGCCTGGTGTTCTTCCAGTACTTCATCATGGCCAACTTCTTCTGGCTGCTGGTGGAGGGTCTGTACCTCCACACGCTGCTCGTCGTCATCTTCTCCGAGAACAGACACTTCATCGTCTACATGTTCATCGGCTGGGGTGCGTGGTCGCAGCACTCTTCACACAACTGTCCTATAACCCTAGAACACTAACGTCGGGTGATTTTCACCCGTGAAATTATTGTTTCATAGTTTTCATTATGTTGCTGTTGTCTGAGTTTCATGGGTCCCTGTAGCTTCATACTGCTCACTGACGTCATTGAAGGTAGGCATGTTTCCCTGCTCCCATCCCTAGTTTTTTCAGCAGGCACATGTTCGGGTGGATTTCACCCAACGTTAGTGTTTATGTATTCTAAATCTGTCGACCATTTTTGGTGATGCTGAAAATTTTTCTTTTTTCTTTTTACTCCACCAAATAAGGCTCAAATGTCCCACAAATGGGTGGTCTGAAGGACAAGTTCCCAGCTCCATTAGTTGTTTTTTTTAAGGAAGTTTTTGTTAAAAAAACAAAAAAAAAATCACAAATTTTGGACATTTTTTTATGGGGTCCTCCATGATACCTTTTTTTCATTTTGTGAAACATTGTATAGTGGAAAATAAAGGAAGTGTACTTCAATTTGCCATGTATTGTTGTATTTTAATATACTTTGATGAGATTTTTTTTTTATGGGTATATTATATCGGGTAAAAAATACCCGGCGTTAGTGATGATGTTACTATTTTTAATGTTAGTGTTCTAGGGTTAATCAAACACTTGTACACATTCATTTGAAACATGTCTCGTTGTCCAAAACCACATGTTGCAAAAGACGAACACAAACATCTGTTGTGTCAGATCTGAATATAAATCAATAGATGATGATTTAACTATATCATATCGATATCCTCTGTCCACAGGGATCCCCACTGTGTTTGTCTTTGTGTGGGCGATGACGAGGATTTATCTGGAGGACACCGGGTGAGAGATAATCACTCATCAGCATGAAAATGTGATTCAGATTTGATATTTGTGCACATATGCGTCACATCCTTCGTGTCGCGTTCACTCGCTGAACACCGCGTCCCGTCTTGACATTCTAATTCAAGTTTAATTAATGGATCTCTGAGGAGAAAGCCATGCATTCTGTTCATTATGGGAGCTTCAGTCATAGCGGAGAGTGGTGTACGCTGGTATTCAACAGGGACTGCATCTGTTTATATTCCATTAAGTCCTTATATTACATTTATCGATCAGAGTCCGTCAGTGTGTACAACACCACACCAGCGTCGCTCAGTTTCCAGAAATAATAAGACAAACATCCCGCGTGTCAGAGAGCACTTTATTGGATAATTCAGCCGGTGGGATTTGCATTGAGTCGTCATCGCCGCGGATCTGCTCGGCCTCAGTTGCACATTATTACAGCTGACACTGCAGCTTATTACTGAGTGAGTCGCACTGAGTGGGCGTGTTGTAAAAAGAAAATGACTCTGCAGCAGAGCAGCAGTGCAGCTGCACAGCGAGAGGAACACGTGGAGAATGTTAATGAAAGTTCACTCCTGACCTTGTCAACACTGGTTTGGCAAAAATAAATAAATAAATAATCGTAACATAAAGTCCAATAAATCACTTTTTTCTGGAACTTTTAACTGCATGGTGTGACCCATGAAACAGCATCTGCAGATAAAGGCAGTGAGGTGCAGTTTAAAGCTCCAGACCGACTCTGAGAAAGGACTATTAAGTGTTTAAGTCTGGTCTGACCTGTCTGCAGTTACTATGGACTTAGCACTGATCAATCTGGTTGGAGTCACATTGAACACCAACTCCTCTTCTAACGTCCTCTGCCACAGTCTCATTAGTCTGAATACAGTCTCATCAGAAATCCCCAAATACTTTATTTATAGGCTACAGTTTCATTGTACCAAATCCTTATCCTGGTTCAACCATAGACTGTAAAAAGAATGGACGTAGCACCCATGACGTCACCCATTGGTTTTGGGGAGTCTGTTTTGTGCCGCTACTACAGGGATTTGAACTGCGCCATTTTGGATTTTAGGTGGAGTCTACTTGCCATATTTGGAGAGATGCGGCGGTTAGCCAGCTAAGAACCCGCCCACTGAACTCAAAGCAACCAATTAACGGCCGGTAAACTCTCTGTGAACCTGTCATTCAACGTAATTTATGCACGAATTTGAAGCCTAAACAATACTAAAACCCCCCCACAGTGTTCACGGAGGTGGAAACTATTGGAAGAGACCAAAAAAATAGAATGTACCAGGCTGTAAATATGTTTTTTTAAGCTGTAAAGTCGGCTATTTTCACATGGGGCTCAATTGGAGTTGCTCCCTTCTGGAGCCAGCCCCCAGAGGCCGGACGGGTACTGCTGCTTTTTGAACGAGGAAGTGGTCTTCACTTGTAGAACTCACAACTCCCCCCTTGGGTTCAGCTTGTTAGCTCTATGACCCTGCATTATATTGCTGGAGCCGCCATTCAGTCTGGTCACAGCTTTAGAGGTCAAGGTGGATGGACCACCGAGTCCATAAAACATCTCACTTCATGTCAGGCTTGGTCTTAATTGAGGGAAAAATTAATCAAAGTCTATTGTGCTATTGCCTCCCCATTGGCCCAAATAGAAGATGCTATTTACTTATTTTTAGATGCAGATTTGTGAAGCATCTTTCATAATGAGCTGTACACTGTACCAGATTGAAGAAGAAGCTGAGTTTGACATTGAAGCTCTGAATCAACCAGTTGATCTTCTTCCCAGTTCCCACTTTCGGTTGGTTAAAGTAGGATTAACATGTTTCAGCCAATGGTAAAGATTCCTTCTGGAAACAACCTTCAGTTTACAGGGATCTCCAACATGGAGATTCAAACCATGCAAGACGGTACAATAAAAGGGATCATCCAGGAGGAGCTGGGGCTCGTGGGTGTTTGGATGAATGGATCCAAGAAGGACTTACTTAGGAGATACTATGCATTTTTGCAAATCACCAAACTCCTTTGTTTGAGGCACCAGATGTTGAAGCGTATAATACCTGACTTCAGAAGTAAATTACCTCCATTGTTAGAAAAAACTGTCGACCAGCTTGCAACCACTTCCACTTTTTCCTGTTCCTGCTGTGTTTATTTATTAAAAAACATATTTATACATGTCACTTCATGGTTGTGTCTGGTTCCCTCAGATGCTGGGAGAGAAATGACAACCCCATACCCAACTGGGTGATCAATGGACCGATCGGATTCTCCATTATGGTGGGTTCAGCTTCATTAATTCTCTCTTTGTCTGTCGGTGTTTTGTATGCACGTTGGTTCAAAAAGCATTCAAGCGCATCCAGATCAAAACGATAGACGACGACAACGACACAAAGGATACAGATGCTGACGACAAAGTGTCATATTAATTTTACAGCATCGGGCGGAAGGACAATCCCGTGAGAAGACAATATCGACAGAGAAAACTTTTTATTTCCAGAGAACCTATTTCATGGCTTTGTGTTTCTTCATTGATTTGATGTAATTGTAGCTGTCAGACTTTAATATCTCTTCATCTCATCTTGTTATTTACTTTCTGTGCTGAACATATGGCCTTTGTACACCCGTAAAGATTTTTCATCTCAGCAGCACAATCAACACATCAGACATGTTTTGTCACCGCAATTGATGTGCAATCAACAAAGCACTGAGTTTTACTTAAGGGGCATTCGGGTGCAATTTTAAAGTTGGTAAATTTAATTTCCAATATTTCCATCTACATATTAACGTCTGGTATATTCAAAGAGCATGCACACCTATATTTGACTATGAGGTCTTTTTTACCTGTTGAAAGGTTTGCAGCTCATTAAAGAGTTTTAATTTTAATTCACAACCCTTTCAACTTTAAAACCTTTTAAAAAACACAGTAAATAGTTAAACAGATCTACAGGCATCAGTGAGCATTCTTTTTAGCATCAGTAACAGCGACATAATGTGCTGGCGCCCCACGTCTCAAGGTATTAACTTCACAGGATCTCCTGCTGAGTGTATTCCCGCTCTCCCGCTGACTTACGTAAGCCGTTTCAACCTTTAAAGGTCTCAGCAGGGGGACGCTGCTCTTAAAAGCAGATGAAGGTCTTTACGTGAGAAGTGAGTTTATTTTTACCGCTGCCAGACGTGTAAATTTAATTTATTACGAAACATATGAGGAGGTGGTGCTCCTCCTAGACTACACATTTGAATAAAAAAATACTAGCAGTTTTTCATTTGGTATTTTGACTCGGGTTCCAGGTGAGTTACCGTGAAATGAAAAACAGCTCATTATGACGGGCTTCACCAGCGACCCTTCACTTTATCCTCTTTCTAGACTCCTGGTCACTGAAAGCTCGTCTCAAACGCTGAGTCATGAAGTTACAACACCTGCGGGAAAATGCACATTGTTCTAAATCAGTGCTGCGTGATAACGTAAAGTTCAGAGATCCGCCTTAAAACATCTGCATTGGTAGCTAATGCCCCAAAAACCATGTGAGATAATGTCACTAAACTACACTGAACTATTTACACCTGTAGTCATATTGAATTCCCATATAACAACGGTATGTAAATATGATTTTAAAACGTGTAAAAAAAAAAAAATAGATATGAAAAAAGTAAACCGGCCCAGCTCGACTCACCAGCATTAATTCTCAACCTGTAATCAACACGAACCCAGGGAGCATACGTCAGTCCGACCGCCCAAAAGTCCGACCCCTCAATTCTCCGACTACCCATTAATCCGGGTTATTCTACAGTGTTACGGTGAGGTTGAGGGTTAGGGTTACTTAAGTCAGAGTAATGGGAGGTCAGACTAATGGACGCAAAAATAAAGAAATGTATGGTCGGAGAAATGGGAAGTCGGAGAAATAGGTAGTCGGACAGACATCATGCGCCCCACGAACCCAGCCAAAAGAAAAGAACAAATCTACTCCACCAACGTGATGAAACTTGAATGAAATACCTTAACAGACTGGATGTACAGGCAGGCATGAAAACCGTGTAGAAGCCATTCTTTTTAGTTTACAATATATAATTTTGGCCCGAGTTCAGTTTGGTCTAATAAGTATGCTTATAATGTAGATGTACCACTCATAATTCCGACATCCGGAATCTCAATGATCTGACGTCCCGTTGTTCCAAAATGTGATTACAGTAATAGGCGTCATAGAGAGGAGAGAATGAAACACTGAGACCTCCGGTTATTAACTCTGGTGCAAGTTGTGCATAAATGACCAGGTTGCTTGGGGAGCTCTCCGTGGTGCTGACTGCCACCCAGCGGGTTATGGGATGTGGGTTACGGTTAGGGTTAGGGACAAAAACGTTGTCTGATATACAACGTGCACAGGCACAGGTTTTCTCTTGTATCATATATGGATGGTTAGGGTTAGGGTTTGAAACATTGAGATTTCGGAACAACGGGACGTTCGAACAATGGGTTTAATATGGACGGAACGAGATGTTGAAACAATTCGATTTTGGAATAATGCATGGATCATTTTCGGACTGTTGGGATGTCGAAATTATGATATGGCACTGATGTATCTCACATAAACATGTGTCCAGTCTCAGTCAGGCCTGTCAGTTATGTTGATATTGTAAAAGTCTTGGACCACTTTCCAAGAATGGGAGAATAGTCTTTATGAGATACAATTTGACATGAGAAAATAAAAAGGACATAAATTAGCAATATAGCATAGATCTGCATGTAGCATACAGAAGTTAAACATGAGTTATGTATGTTATTTTAATGTGTAATATATTGAAATGACATTTGTCTGTATATTATTACCATGAAAAATATTAAAAAATTAAATATGTTTAACAATCATAAATGAATTAACATCATTAATACAGGGATTTTTATTCTATGAGATGCATTCGGATGAAATGTGATGAAAAGAAACCAAAGCTGCAGTATAGAATCAGACTTTTCACTCGACTCATTTAATGAGTTTTTACCTCAAGTGTTTCAGTGGGTGGGAAAATGATCAATACATCAAAAATAAAATTACTCCCGTGAGTTTTTTTTTTTTGTCTGCTGTGATAAAGCGTGACCAAGTTTTTCCTCTCCCTGTCCCCCAGGTGAACTTCATCTTCTTCATCAGCATCATCCGGATCCTGGTTCAGAAGCTGAGGTGTCCGGATGTCGGAGGCAACGACCAATCACAATACAGGTATCTGCAGAATTTGATGCGGTCTAAACAGCGTGAAAAACACACCAGGCTTTTTTTTTTTTTAAGCCTCGTGGATATGCACGACACTCCCGGCGTGAATCCTGAGAAAAAGTTCAAAGAAGTTCACGGGAAGTCTCAACATTCATGTGTTATTAAGCAAACGGCGCATCAGCTGGGTCAGTGTGAGCGGCTGCAGATAAGAGAGTCAGCTAAATGCCTCAAAATATAAAATACTGATAATCTGAGACACCCAGAACATTTTTTTTATCCCCTCTGTGTTTGCTGTCTGGAGAGATAAGAGTGACGCTAACGCTCATTCAACAAGACAGCGTTTCATGATGCAGCCTTTATGAAGTGGAGGGTGGAGGATGGGGGATGATGGGGGGGTGGAAACCTTTATGCCTCTATGGAGCAGCACATTCCTGCACAATTCAGCCTCTATTTGAGTCTTTGCCCAGTCAGAGGCGGTGTGTTTAATCTCCAGGCAATTTTACCCTCCAGTGGAAGGAGCTGAGCTGTGCTGAGTTGTCAGGTGCTCTCGTGTTTTGCGGCCGCGGGAATCCGAGACTCGGGGGTCGAGAGGTGATGAAAAGCTCGGATAAACCCGGTTCGCTCCACCACCGAATCTCCCGTTAGTGTAAGCGAAGACTCGGTGTCGCTGTGGTGGAGTTCGGTGTAACTCTGAGCTGAGTCGACAGCTGGAGAGTGATACTGGGAGAGAGGGAGGGAAGGTTGTACCGTCCTACAACAGCACCACACATGCATCCAGTTAAAAAAAATATCCACTTTTCCACAGCCATGTAGGAAGCGAGAGACAAATTTTAAAAAGAAAAAATATCCAGTCCTTCTTCCTAAACTGAGACTCCATGTTTTATTTCAATCAGAAACAGAAATGCACCTTGGGTAGGCTCAATTAGTTTCTTGACCCATACGAAGATCTAAAAACCATCTCTGTGTAGTTTTCCATCTCATCTCTCAGCTTCTCTCTGGAGCTCTAGTCTAGTAACAACAGGTTGGTGTCAGCCAATTAGAAGAGAGGAGGAGGCTCTGAGCCTCCCTTCTGATTGGCTGACTGTTTTCTGTGCGATCCAATACAAACAGAGCAGATTTCAGAATAAAACACTCAGAGAAACCAAATCCTGCAAGTTGTTGGACTTGGATGGATGGTGGGTCCTGGTGGTGAGGGGGAGGGGCTTTGTTGTGACATCACAAAGTGACAGGAAGTCCTGACGACTGGTTTTAAGGCTCAGTTACTGAATACAGGCTGTGTGCATTTCTCTGTGGACTGAGGCTTTGATACTTTCACAGTATTAATATAGAACCTAGAGCTGCTTTATAATCACACTACACATGGACATCTACCTTTATACTGTATGGAGCTTTAATACAAACATCTACCTTTATACTGTATGGAGCTTTAACACAAACATCTACCTTTATACTGTATGGAGCTTTAACACAAACATCTACCTTTATACTGTATGGAGCTTTAATACAAACATCTACATTTATACTGTATGGAGCTTTAAAATCTTTTTAATCATTCAGAGTGATTTCAAACATTTGGGTTTTCCTAAGTCGCTCTCACCTCCAAATGTTAACTTTAATTCATACATTAGTAAGCTACAATAAAGACCTCATTAAATGGTGGATAGTTTTTGATGCTTTCAGGGCCATAATCAAGATTCAATTTCCAGACTTTGATAAAATAATCTTAATTCAGTGCCCACTTGCTATGTTTTCACAGCTTTCAACTGCTCCTTACAATCTTCATTAGCAAGATAAGAGTCTGAAAGATGCAATCAGCAAAGCTCAGGGTTGTGATTTTGAACTATTTTAATAAGACGCTTTTGCCGAAATCGAGAATGAACTTTTTTTCCACTCAGACTTCTTTTATATCTCAAGACATGAAAACCTGAGTAGATAAAACACCAAACCTGCTGAACCAGGTAGCACTGAAGTTAAATGAATCTGACAATAAACACAAACACAACACTGTTCGTTTGTGTTTTCCTCTCAGGAGATTGGCCAAATCCACTCTGTTGCTGATCCCTCTGTTCGGGATTCACTACGTGGTCTTCGTCTGTCTCAGCGAATCCATCGCAGAAGATTATAAGATATTTTTCGACCTGGCTCTCGGATCCTTTCAGGTGCTGTCTCGTCACTCAGCCACACCTCCATCCCTCTGTTATATCTTTTATTATCATTGTTCTCTTTGTTAACGTCACTTGTGTCGTTGTGTTTCTCAGGGTCTGGTTGTGGCCATCCTCTACTGTTTCCTGAACAGTGAGGTAAGAGCTCTTATGTGAAATGAAATGACATAAATACATGTCGCACATCCATAAATACCAAACATCATTTCCCGTTTACTATTTTTATTTTGGAGAGGCAAAAAAAAAAGAAAAAGCTTTTAAAATATTCCCATGAATTTGTCTGCACTCGGCTGATAACATGCTTATTTAAAAATGCAAAGCTTCATTTCAGTGTTGTCTTTAGTGGAAACATTTGATAAGCAGTGAATTATATTGGCAATTTGTTTTAGTTGGAGCTAAAAAAAAAAAAAAAAAAGTGATCTGTGTGTGTGTATGTGTGTGTCCTAATTTTATCATTATGATTTTTTTTTTTCCTATTTAAAAAATAAATAAATAATATTATTCAAATATCCATAACAGCAGTGCCAACACAGCAGATGACAGGCCATAATATTTGCTTAAACACCAGGAAACTTTATCCTCCTATCATTTCTAATAAAACTCATTTGACCAGATGAACCTGATGAAACAAGTACTGTAAAAACAGGAAGCCGCACAAAAAACTCTTCCCTGTCTGTCCCACTCTACACATAGACAGAACTTTAGGTTGTTTTAAATGTGCTTTATAAATAAATAATGAGTTTCATTTCATTGGTTGTTATGTGTCAAACTTCCACAGAGTTTGCAGGTTTACACGTCCTCATGTACATATAAAGCTGCGATATATCGTAACCAATCTCAGAACTTAACCCTCCTGTTGTCCTCCTGGGTCAAGGAAGGAAGGAAGGACGAAGGGAAAGAAGGGAGGAAGGATAAATGGAAAGATGGGAGGAAAGAAGGAAGGGAAAAAGGAAGGAAAGATAGAAGGAGGGAGGGAACAGATTGGGTCAATTTACCCTTTGCCAACTCCTCCCACAAACTGCTATTGTCCAATCCTACGTTAGCAACCGTAACTATAGGCCTGGCAAGCTTTCCGCAGTGAGTCATTACATTTGCTTTTGTGGACAAATTTTGAGACTAGGACGAAAAACATTTGTTTGTAGAGAAGGATGTTGTTGTTGCTGCTGCTACTACGGCGGTGGCGGCGGCAGCAGCAATATAGAGATGTTCAGATACGAGCGGACTTTTTTTTCGACTTGAGCAAGTGTAAATATGGGGATAACCATATGTTCACCTCCGAAATGACAGCTGTACTTTTAGGGCTTTTACCTGGGCTTTTAGGCGAGGGATCCTCCAGGCAGGGACTGCTTTCACTGACTGATACAGCGGTGGGAGAAAACAAAAACAGCAGCCAAAGCTGTATGTGGTTCACAATCGCCCCAAAACTTGCAGTTTGACAACGTTTCATGACCAGTGAGATGACCTAAGTCTTCATGGGTTGATAGACGGTAAAATGACCAGCCCTTACTGCTGCTCTGTACATTGTCCAGTCGTGTCGTTGAACAGATGTTTTATCCTCCTGCGCGAGTCACGTCACTGAAAACTCTGAATGATCTTTGTGACTTCTTCTCTCTATTATCTCAGAACAGTTTATCCAGAAATTTTCTGATATTTCCTTTGAAATCGATACCAAATGCTGCCAGGAGCATGGCTGGGAGTGAAAGCTTGCCCGGCGTAGCAACAGTAACCAAGGGGGCGGGGCTTACGCGAAGGGTCAATTGGGTCAAAAAGGAAGGATGAAGGGAAGGAAGTTAAGGGAGGGAAAAAGGACTGTGGAAAGAAGGAAAGGAAAAAGGAAGGAAAGAAAGATGGAGGGAGGGAACAGATTGGGTCAAAAAGGAAGGCAGAAGTAAGGACGAAGGGAAGGAAGTTAAGGGAGAGGGAAAAGGCCTGTGGCAAGAAGGAAAGGAAAAAGGAAGGAAAGAAAGATGGAGGGAGGGAACAGATTTGTTCAAGGAAGGAAGAAGAAGGAAGGAAGGGAGGAAAGAAGAAATGGAAAAGGGAAGGAAAGAAAGATGGAGGTATAGGGAACAGATCAGGTCAATTGGATCAAAAGAGGAAGGAAGAAGAAGTAAGGATGAAGGGAAGGAAGGAAGGAAGGAAGGAAGGAAGGAAGGAAGGAAGGAAGGAAGGAAGGAAGGAAGGAAGGAAGGAAGGAAGGAAGGGAAAAAGGAGCTTGGTGGTTCTGGTATCTGATCAGGATCCCGTTGGAGGGATTATAGATCCCATCTGTCCCGGAACGTCGATCCCCCGGGAGGAGATGGACTTCTGCAACATCCTGCTCAGCCTGCTGCCACGGCGACATGACCCCGGCTGAATGGAGGATTATGGATGGATGGATGGATGGATGGATGGATGGATGGATGGACGGATGGACGGATGGACGGATGGACAGATAGATAGATAGATAGATAGATAGATAGATAGATAGATAGATAGATAGATAGATAGATAGATAGATAGATAGATAGATAGATAGATAGATAGATAGATAGATAGACAGACGGATGGATGGAATGATGGATGGATGGATGGATGGATGGATGGATGGATGGACGGATGGATGGATGGACAGATGGATGGATGGATGGACGGATGGACGGACTGACGGATGGATGGACGGATGAATGGATGGACAGACTGATGGATGGACGGATGGATGGATGGATGGACGGACTTGAGTTACTGCTGATCAACCACTAAATATCCTCTGATTGTTCAGGCTTTATCACAGGAACAACAGATACAAAGGTGAAGCTAGCTGCTGTACGAGTCGATACCTTGCTGCCACCACAAGAGGGCAGTAAATTGCACGATGATCTTCTATGTGCCAGAAAGCTGTTCTGGGATCAGATGCAAGGAGACTTCTCTGTCGATCCAATTGAAGACCAATCCAATCCAATCTACTTAGTTATGACTTTGTATCATAACTCAAAATAAAGCAGAGACATTAAACACATCGTCCGCTGCCAAAGAATATAAAACATTTTATTTCCTGAGGTTTTAAAACTGTCAGAGAGTCAGAGTCATTTTTATTGTCCCACAACAGGAAATCTGTTTGGCAGTGTAGGGCGACAAATAACAAACAATAACGACATTCCTGTGCCTTTTTCAGGACTTGACCCTCGTATATGTCAGCCAAAGAAAGCTGCTGAGTGCCAATTATTTTACTGGCCACTTTGACAATGTCTTGGATCCATTTTTTGTTCTGCACTGTTAAGTCACGAGGCAATACAAAAGGTTAAAATTGATTCAATAAAAAATTTCAAGTGTTTGTGCAAGAAATTACATCTAATTTGCAGGCCCTTTTTACAGATGATGTGTTGAGGATGTGGCTCAAGTCCTTGTCAATGACTGTGCCTAGATATTCTGTAGCTCTCTACCGTTTCCACTTGTGAACCCTTGATGGTAATGGGGGGGGGATTAGAGAGAGAAGTTCCTCTCCTCATATCTGTCCGTCTGTTTGTGTCCGTGTTGTTGCAGGTTCAGGGCGAGCTGAAGAGGAAGTGGCGCAGCATGTACCTGAACTGCCGTCTGGGCAGAGATCATCCCTTCAGCGGCACCTTCGCCTCCCGGAACGGCTCCGAGCACATGGTGCAGTCTCACCGCAACTCACGCACCCAGTCCATCCTGCAGTCAGAGACCACAGTGCTGTGAGGACTGAGGGCTGGGGGGTACATGCAGTCTCCAAGTTCACCACCAAGGGGTTGAATAGTTTAACAAAATGGTTTTAAAGGAATAGTTCATTCAAAATTGAAATTTCACTCATTATCTACTCACCCTCATGTCGACTAAGGGCTGGGAGAAGTTTCAGAGTCCTCCGTGGCTTCTCTGAGTTACAGGGGGTCTCTGCGCAGCACTGCATGTCCATATGACGGTTGCGAACGGAGCTCACTTTTCTTCGTCCAAAAAGACACACCAAAAAACATCCAAATACCTCCATAGTGCTCGTCTGTAATGTCCCTCTTGTATTGAAGCCCCAACATGAGAAATTGTTTTGAAAAAAATTAAAGAAGTCTATATTTTAAGCTTGTTTGTAGCGGAAGCTCCCAGTGTCTCAGTTCACTGCTTTGCCTGTGTCAGTGCAGATCTTGCGCAATTTGCAATGACACCCAGTTCATGGCTCCGCAAATCGCGCAAGATTTCGGCAGAGCAACACTGGGAGCTTCCGCTACAAACAAGCTTAACTCATTGAGTGCCATTGACGTCTATGGACGTCAATCAAAATCCAATGCTTGAGTGCCATTGACGTCCATAGACGTCAAACGCACTTTTCTGCGGCTGGTAAATGGGGACGCTGTCGCGCACACTGTGAGTAATTTTGGGGCTTCTGGGATGTGTAGAACGAAGAAGACTGTAGATCAGAGCAAGAAGTGAAGAAGAAGGAGAAGACGAGCGCGATCGGTACGGAGATAAAAAAGTCGGAAAAAGTTTCTATTTCTAGAGGAAAACGACGGGCAGAGCCTGGAACAAGTGTAACGTGGAGCTGGAGGAAAGCTTAGCCACGGTGCTATTAGCATAGCTCCAGCATGAAGTGATCGGAGGAGGCAGGTAAAGTGATCCAGATGATCAGCACCGAAATGCAGAAGCGGAGGCGGATCGCGGAGTCAGTTTCACCAGTTGCTGTAAACCGACGTGACGACGAACCGAGAGATCAGCGCGGTGCGTCGCTGCCGCGGCCGCGTCCAGCAGAGAGGCTGAAGACGCCACGACGTCTCCCTCCCTCCTTCAGAGACGAGGGGATGCAGCAGGAGGAGAAGGAGGGGAGGGGAGGGGAGCAGGGGAGAGGGGAGGGGGAGGGGGGCGTAGGAGAGGCAGCAACTGCTCGTAGCCTACTTGTATTTTAGTTGTTGTTGTTGTTGTTTTGTTTTTTGTTTAGTCTTTTTTTTTTTTTTTTGGGGGGGGGGGGGGGGGGGTGAAAAAAACATGTGAAATGAAATTTTCAGATGTCTTACATATTTTTGAAGCCAAAATTAAAACGGATAAATCACTATTTTTCTTGAGAGACTCTCTTTCACAAAAATGCATTTTTCTCAGCTTTCTAGAAAAAAAGTGGTCTTTTTGGTGCAACCAGGCTCTATTCAACTTAAGATAAATCAAGAATGGAACAAGGTACAAACAAATGGTTTTTTCCCTAGTTAAATAGAGAGTCTCCTCTTTCCTTTGAGCTGTTTGGTGTTTTCAGAGTCATAGTACAAAATACTCTCTGGGTCTTGACATATTACTCAAAATGCCCCAAAACGCTGGCACCTGGCACTGACCATTTTATAAAAGGTCTGGCACTCAATGAGTTAAAATATAGACTTATTTAATTTTTTTTCGGAACGATTTCTCATGTTGGGGCTTCAATACAAGAGGGACATTACAGACGAGCAGTATGGAGGTATTTAGATGTTTTTTGGTGTGTCTTTTTGGACGAAGAAAAGTGAGCTCCGTTTGCAACCGTCATATGGACATGCAGTGCTGCACGGAGCCCCGCTGTAACCCCGAGAAGGCACGGAGGACTCTGAAACTTCTCCCAGCCCTTAGTCCACATGAGGGGGAGTAGATAATGAGTGAAATTTGAATTTTCAGTGAACTATCCCTTCAATAACATTGTGGGTAACATTACATGGGTAGAAACGTCCGAGAGCAGATTCTGGTTTTAGCTTTATCAACCTGTGAGCCATCGACGTGTCCTGTTATCGGACCTCAGCTGGTTCTGACCTGTGCTGTTAGCATGAGCTCCTGTTGGCTGCTCACTGAAGAGCCATTTACATTCAATGATTGTGTGTTATATTAACTGTGTGAGGCGAGAAAGAGCTGTGGACCGGTAGGCAGTTCAACTTCACATTGAACGGGAACACATAAGAGAGGAATGAAATGTAAATATACTTTGACTTGTATATGTTTACGTATAAATTCAATATTTATAAAAAATTTAAAAAAAGAGAGAAAAAAAGTTAAAGTGTGTGTAAGATAAAAGGTGCCATGTTTTTCTTCAGGGTAGGCAGAGCTGTCGGCATTAGATTGGACTCAACTTTGAAAAAAACAGACTTTCTATGTCCTTATTCTTATGAAATTAATTTATTTATAAGTATATATAACATGTGGGTGAAATATGAGGCCATGGAAACAATTTGTGTCAATAGAAATGAAAACTTTACTGACTATCTCACGAGAAAATGTTCTCCTGTCAGTGAGCTAGTCATCATAACTGACTTTGAATTCGTACCTGTACATGATATGTACATTGAAAAAGTAAAAGAGACCGTCCCCCAAAGAAAAACTGCCATAATTGTTAAAGAAAATACAAACAGAGGAGGTCCCAGTTCCCCCCCGCAATTTCTTTAAACCATGCACAGAGCTGCAAGCTAACAACCTGAAACACTAAGTAGTTTTTATTCCCAGACCTCAGTAAACCTCACTCACTGCAGAGTAAAATCAGAAAACAGAGATATCTGACAGTTTAGGAAACAACCAAGTCACTACAGAGTTCTGGAGGTCAAACCAGATCAGACATGGGTGTTTTAATTCGTAGGAGTCGTTGAGGCTAAAGGTGGACAACTTTCAACTTTTTACGACTGTTTCTTCACCAACGAGGTTTCACTCAGCCAAGAATCAGACGCAGCAGCTTCCTGTGAGGAAGTCTGTGAGCTGTAGCTACTTGTGTCCTGTAAACTCAGTTGACGATTTTCATCCCATCTCAAAGGCAGCCATTAGTTTTCTTGCGCTGTGCAGGAAAAGGCTGTTACCTTATTGACATATTATTGTGTGGTCCACAGTGGCCACGCCCACCCATGTGATACTTGAAGTTTACTAAAAAAAAAAAAAAAAAAATCCTGGTAAAAGTTTATTTTGTCCCAGGTCAGCACATGAGCCCTGGATGATTATGAAAAAATAAATAAAAACAGGGTTGTTTTTGTACCGATCCAGAATCAAAACTGTGCTGACGAACTGCTTCGTTCTTCATTCAATGAACTGCTGTGCATGCTCCAAACCCTTTATCTGTGATCTGTCATGATGAAGCGACACAGGTGCTCAGAACTGAAGATGTCATGAAACCAAAAGGGGAAACTGTAGGCGGCGCATCCACCCAGAACTTCTGTCCAGACTGGTGCAAAATTATCCATTTCCCCAAAAATGTGCAGTCTGCACAAGTGAATCTTGTTTTTTGAGGGTTTTTTGACACTGCAAACAAGCGATGGACCAAAAATCATTATTTTAAGGTCTCACAGTCGTGCAGGTTTGCACAGAGCGGTTTATTCGAACCCACTCCCACCTACTACTGCAGGATTTTCTTCCACTCCCGCCCGCTCATGTAGAGATTTCCATCGCTCCCACCCACATCACTGTTGTCTGTCTTAAATCCTCTCTGCCCCCTCCCACGGTGAAAACAACACACATTTAACCCTCCAGGATTTACACTGAATTTTTAATCTGAAGTAATGCAAATGCACTTTAACTGTTAAAGACTTGACCTGAAAACAAGCACTGCCAAAAGATGCTGACGCAGATGAAACCTTGTGGAAGATCATTGAACGTAACACCTCGGTAGCGATGGTGTTTCATCTGCAGCATTCACAAGATATGAGAGGTGTGGTGAGTAGATTTGCAATGGGGAATGTGATTTAATTTTAATATAACATTAAATTTTAAGACGCCAACGACTTGAAAAGAGGCAAAGTGAATAAAGAGTTTGGTTCAAATTACAACAACTGCGACATCACTGTTACGATATCTGTACATGTGAAACATTCAGTGTCTTTAAAACAAGTGTATATTGTTTATTAGACAAACTGCTTCAGTCATGTTTTATTGTCTTTAGAAACAGCTGCTGCTAAAAGTCTTCAGTCGAAGTAGAAGTGCTGGGTGGACGCCAGAGCCTAAAAGAAAAATATTAACTCTAGTTGAATAATGTTGGTTTTATTCATGCAGCAGGTGTTTTTTGCAGCAGTTGCATGAAATTCTGTGTTTGCCTTTTTTTTTCATTGCTGTTGGTATATGGCTGTCAACGTGTCATTTTCTTGTAAAAATCTAATGTAAATTATGTCAAGAGATGACAACAAAAATGGATAAGCTTGCTTGTTGACTGAACTGTGCTATATTTTTCTTTTACATATTGTATTTAATTGTTGGCACAAGACAAACATTTCTGGTTGCACTTGACTTAAGACATACAGAGTAAGTTTCTTCAGAACAGTCACATTTTCACATTACTAATGGTAAATTTGTAAAATTGTTACCCCTCCTGATCATTGTTGAACAACCCCACAAACTAACCCACTTACCCACCATATAAGTGCCATAGGTTTTTAAAAGTTTTCCCATTTTAAAATAATTATATCTTTAAATGACAAAAATAATGAAAGCACAACTCCCCTCACGAAATCTGCACTCCTATATACACTTTACTCACTATATTGCTGTACCCCACTGTGGTGTGAAAGCTAAACACAGGTCTGGACCAAATAAACAGGAAGTTAAATGAAGGCCATTTTGCAGGATTTAAGCAAAATCAAGAAATGTCTTTGCCATATTAGGGCAGTTGAGGATCTCCTGGATTTGCTGATACACATGAGTATCATCTGCATAACAGCAAACATTTTGTTTTGGTTTCATAGGTGATTTTTATGCATGTTGAGAGTGATTCAAAAATGAATAGAGGATCAAGAACAGAACCTTGCGGAACTCCATATTTCAGGTGATCATAATATTCCCCAATGCAAATGGACTCTATCTTAGTTCCTCACAACATTAATGTAAAAAAGGAGCTGAGCTGAATGAGTCAAGCTTAATTTTGTTGGATCTTCAGTTTGTGTGGGTGTTTTAATGTGTTTAACCTTCACAGTTTTAGTGGAACAATTTTATATCTTTTGAATATTTTCCTTAAAAAAATATGCTAAAAACCTGCAGGTACTGTATTTAATTTATCATGATTGACGACCTGGAATATTCATATTTAAAAAGCTGAAACCATGAAATGTTTCACATTTTTTAGTATTAGTAAGTATTAATTGTTTTTCAAAATTGTTGCCAATTAGTTTTCTGTCAGTTAACAAATGAATAAATTAAAAGAAAAACTATTGTAGCTCGAAATTAATTTTTTTCTTAGCTGACACCATCACACTTGTCAAGGGACTCAATTAAATTAATGTGCAAGAAATGTGACGATTAAGGAAAAAAACTGATAAAAGGAAAATAACTGTAAGAAACTTGTTGCCATTCAGATATCAGACATTATGACCGAATACAGCTGTATGCCTTAAGGAAAGTGTTACCAAATATCTTACAAACAAGATGTCACCATGTTGGTCAATGTATCATTCAGACGTCTCTGTAACTATAAGTGGTTGAGAGTATACAAAACACTGTAGCCCATATACAACACACACGGTGTTAGCTTGTCGCGTGATTTCATATTTAATGTCGACTGACATGATGCTGAGTATCGTGTCTTCATGTATTTGTATTGAGACACCATGAATGTGATGCAAACGATGATTGATAAAGGCTATCTTTGTAAGCTTTGTATTGTGTGAATGTAGCTCTTTGCATTCATGTTATTCGTGTTTGTGCTTTTGGAAGTGGATCCGAAGTGAATCCCACATTATTCAGAGTTGAGGAATTTAACAGTAATGTCCTTTGTCAGTCAGACTCCACCCCTCTGGGACGCTGTTTTTATAGCTAATCATGTTACTAAACTGTTGCTAAGGTAACCTTATTCATTGGGGGGTGTTTTCATTTAGCAATTAACAACTTTTTCCCGTCTTTTATTGCCACTGTAAATCAAACAGCAAATCATTTTCAGAAAAGAACAACAAAATGTCTCACTTTCAATATTTGATATTTCATCTTTGTGCCATTCTCAAATTAAATATGTGGTTTAACATTTTTTGTAAACCACCACATTCTGTCCGTATTTACGTTTTCACACGTCGTCCCAATGTTATTGGAAGCAGAGTTATAGTAAAAAAAACAGGTAGACGTATAATGTTTACGATCGGGCTCATCCAAACATACAGCGCCCCCTACAGAGCTAATAACATGTTTGCACACTACAGAGATGTGGATGTATTTTAGTTCTATCTTTCTTAAAGAGGCCACCTGACTCTGACTCTTCATACGTTTCGTCACAAAAGCCGTTAGTTAGGCGAATAAAAACCTGAACATGTAAATATGAATAAAACTGTCCGACGTCTTGCTTTTCAAGGACTCAACCATGTTTGTTGTTAGTTTTACTGTTAATTAACATACGTTATGTGCAGAAACCCGGTGTAATCTTAAGAGTGAGAACCCCACCTCGGCCTGGAATAATTTACAGAAGAACCTGAAACTGATGAAGTGATCCCTTGGTCACTGTGGTTGTTTTGAATTTAAAAATTGCGTCTGTGTGTGTCTGTAATTGCTTTATAGTTTTAACCTTGTATTTCATATTATTTGGATACTGCGTCTTCACTGATGTGTGTGACTCTCGTATTTGTCTGTTTATATTGTTAGTGTCTGGATCTTGTGCCTTGTTGGCCAAGTCACTCTTAAGATGGAGATCTAAATGATGCTGGATAATGAAAGGAGATTAATAATAATAATGATAATGAAAGGATAATGAAAGGAGATTAATTCAATCAAAAGTAAAACCAGAAGGGGCGAACAACGCATTTCACCTCCTAATTATTATACTTTTTTTTATCATATACATTATTTTTTCATTTTATCATCTATATTGTCTCCTATTATGAGAGTTAACACTTGTCAGTGTCATTGTCATTCAATTTATGGTATTTGTACTTGCCTTTTATAGATGAGCTTTTAAATTTGCATTGATTAAAGCAGAAGTAAGCGATCCGGTCGTTTTGGCTAATATAATATAATATAATTTTTTCCAGCCCTTCAAAGTGCAGGAAAAACGTAGTTTTTATTTGGACCTAACCAACTCACGTATCCCTCCGCCCCAGGGTAACTTAGCGCCCGCCGATAAGCAGTTGGTTAGCTCCAAATAAAAACTGCGTTTTTCTTGCACTTTGAGGTGCTGGAAAAAATTATATTATAGTGAACAATGGAACTGTGTTTTTTTTCCAGGTAAAACCTCTTTTAGGCCACGAAAACAGGCCGTTTCTTTGGGTCCATTCACAACAATGTATGTTGTAAATCTCTGGGCAGGGCTATGGGCTGGCGTTGCTAACGGGAGGAGTGCAGAGAGTCTTCAGGGGCTATTTGTAGATCATACAACCCCACTTTAAAAAAATGCTACTATCCCTTTAACACAAATATTCCGCTTACTTCTGCTTTAATTGTCGGGCTGTCATAGGGTTAGGGTTAGGGTTATGATGTCATTCACCTTGTCTATTTAAGCACACACCTTATGACAATCAAGAGCAAATATGATGGAGCAACATGTGTAATGCATTGTTCGCCCCTTCTGCTTTTACTTTTAATTATAAATTTTGTCCATCCTATGCTCTAGTGTGCGCTGGACGTTTTTTGATTTTTTACTGTGATTTATCCTGCACCAGCTGGCACCTAGAAGAAGCATAGTTGCTGTGAACGGGATATATATATATATATATATATATACCATTTGTTAATTCCAGCTGAAAAAAGCGAAAGTCCAGGATGCTGTGTGTTATTTTTCAGACACTGATGTCGTGTGAGCAGCAGCTTTAGTTGGTGTCTTGTCTTTTTTAGATGTTTGGACGACAGACATCATCTCATTCTTTTGTTGTGCTTTTCTAAGCAGTTTTACTTCACCTGACAGAAAGCACATCAGTTTATCTTGATGTAAACGTGTCACATCAGACTGGGCTGTTTGATCTCTGACTCTAATGTCTGGTGTTTGGTTGAAAAAGGAAAAAGGGTCGGATGAGCTCGATGCTCTCAAGAGTTCTGCACGCGATGGAATATTTATTAATGAAGATGGGTTTCTGAATGAGTCAGGAGGGGTGAGGGTTTGTGGGTGGATGTGGGGGGGGCGTATTATTATCAAACCATTAAAATGAGCAGAGTGAGTCTGTGGCTCCACTTCCTTAAAGTGCGCTGTCTATCAAAGGCCTCGGGTCCTTTTAACCGCTCTCTAATTATCTGCTTTCACTCATCAGATAAGAGCATGAGCAATGGACTGCAATCTGTCTGACTCTTCAGTCACTTCACATGCATACACACACACACACAGACACACACAGACACACACACGACCGGGATAGAACACCACAAGTTTCATTTTAATGAAAAACATGAGAAACGCATAATGAATCTCAGTTCAAAAGCCTGAGGGCTCATATTCTGATATGTGCATCATTAAGAAAAAAAGAAAAAAAGAAAGAAAGAGAAACTCGTGAGCTCTTGGTGCAGTTTTTATTGTCTGAGGAGATGGGTGATCCTCTGGCGCTGCGGCCGCTGATAATTGAGGTTAATTTTCTGAAACCCACAAAGAAATTTTGAATCACAGTTGCGTCACAGTCGCCTTTGTGGAATCTGCGTTTGTGATGTTTACGCTGGAGACGCGCTTGTGTGCAGAGATCTGTTTGTAGCTCTGAGATCTCTGTGTCTTTCTGCTGTTTAAACGGCTCAAGAAGAAAAGTCATTAGAGTTAATTTATTGTCAGAGTCGCAGAGAGAGGAGCTGCTTGCAACCAGAACATTAAAATCTCCTTGAAAATCCAACCGTGAAAAAAAGACGCAACTGTTCTCGCGGACTCGATGTGCTGATTTTATATTTCAGACAAAGATGGAAGATACAATTAAGAAAAAGACACGACATTAAAGGGATAGTTCACCCAAAATTGAAATTTCACTCATTATCTACTCACCCTCATGTCGACTAAGGGCTGCGAAATTGTCCCGAAAAAAATTAAATAAGTCTATTTTTCAAGCTTGTTTGTAGCGAAAGCTCCTCTTCCTGGTTCGTCCAAATTTGACGAACCGAGAAGAGGAGCTTCGAGAAGCTTCCGCCACAAACAAGCTTGAAAAATAGACTTATTTAATTTTTTTCGGGACAATTTCGCATTTCGGGGCTTCACTACAAGACGTACATTACATACGAGCAGCATGGAGGTATTTGGATGGTTTTTGGTGTGTCTTTTTGTTAAGAAGACAGTTGGTATCCATTTGCAACCGTCATATGGACATGCACTGCTACGCCGAGACCCCCTGTAACTCAGTAACTTCTCCCAGCCCTTATAGTCGACATGAGGGTGAGTAGATAATGAGTGAAATTTCAATTTTGGGTGAACTCTCCCTTTAAGGCCTATAGAACTTACTCATTTTTTCACTTTTTCTTCTTCTTCTTTTCCCCCTCTTTCTCTCTCTCGCGTCCTTCTTCGTGGCGGCTCGGTCCTGCGGGCAGCGCGGCCTGGAGGTGGCGTTCTGGATGCTCAGTCATGTCAGAGAAGACGAGCTGCCTTGATCGGAGCTGACAGAGCGACTTGAGGCAAAGACACCACTAATTGGGAGGCAGCAGCACGCAGGATGGGGGGGGTGGAGGGGTCGGAGGAGGGGAGGTGTCCGTGTGAGGGCGATGACTGAGCACTCGGGTCCACGTCGCTGGTTGTTGTGTGTGTGGAAACCACAGTCTTCCGGGGGGGGGGGGGCTGATTCTATCACTGCAGCTTCTTTCATTCAGCGAACAAAGCGTGGAAATATTATAAAAGAGATGAGGAGATGATAAAAAATCCAGGAACCTTCAAATCTCTGAGTTCTGCAGCGACATAATCTGCAGCTGCAGTGTTGTATAAAAGTTTGACGGATAATTTCCAAAGTTATTCAAAGAGAAGAGCAACAATCACCACTGGGTTTTCACTGTATCAGATTTTCACCGAACAATGACGGTCGGCAAAATAATTCTGATGAGTGGACTGAAACACTATCAGTCAAATTCATCTTCAACCTAGTTTATTGTGGATTTATCTCTTTTCTTAGCAAATGAATGAGACTCAAATATGAATCTGTAAAGGAACAAATAACATTAGATTCAAGCTCCATATGGTATAAAGGCATATGTTTGTATTAAAGCTCCATACAGTATAAAGGTAGATGTTTGTGTTAAAGCTCCATACAGTATAAAGGTAGATGTTTGTATTAAAGCTCCATACAGTATAAAGGTAGATGTTTGTGTTAAAGCTCCATACAGTATAAAGGTAGATGTTTGTATTAAAGCTTCAGTTGGTAACAATTATTCAGTCATATTTGCTGGAACTGTCACTATATTCTGATGGTCAGACATTAAATGAGTAATTTAGGACAAAATCCAACTCCTCTGGCTCCACCTACAGCCTGTAATTGTATTTGCCAAAATCCACCGCGACCGACGATTCTCCACCAGTCAGGTAGAGGGAGCAGGAGGAGCAGCCAATCGCCGCTCCTACACGTCGTGCTATGGATACGGTACATCTTCTGTGGGTGCGTTTATGGCTACTTTGTGTGTGTGTGTGGGGCGCTTGGCAGAGGTTCATAAAGGGACCTGACGGAGTATTGTCTTGAAATTTCCGACCAAGTTGCGGAGTTTACTTTCACTTTCGTCAACTTACCAACTGGAGCTTTAAAGCTCCATACAGTATAAAGGTAGATGTTTGTGTTAAAGCTCCATACAGTATAAAGGTAGATGTTTGTGTTAAAGCTCCATACAGTATAAAGGTAGATGTTTGTGTTAAAGCTCCATACAGTATAAAGGTAGATGTTTGTGTTAAAGCTCCATACAGTATAAAGGTAGATGTCCATGTGTAGTGTGATTATAAAGCAGCTCTAGGTTCTATATTAATACTGTGAAAGTATCAAAGCCTCAGTCCACAGAGAAATGCACACAGCCTGTATTCAGAAACTGAGCCTTAAAACCAGCCGTCAGGACTTCCTGTCACTTTGTGATGTCACAACTAAGCCCCGCCCCCTCACCACCTGGACCCACCATCCAACAACTTTGCAGGATTTGGTTTCTCTGAGTGTTTTATTCTGACATCTGCTCTATTTTTATTGGATCACTCGGAAAACAGTCAGCCAATCAGAAGAGACGCTCAGAGCCTCCTCCTCTCTTCTGATTGGCTGACACCAACCTGTTGTTACCAGAGCTCCAGAGAGAAGCTGAGAGAGGAAATGGAAAACTAGCTGAGATGGTTTCATATCTTCTTGTAGATCCACATTTCAAAATAAAACATAGATGAAAAAAAAAGTATTTTGGAGCTTTAACTGAAAACTGACTTTTAAAAACACTTTTAGTTGCTTTGTTGTTTGTCTCTCAAAATTGTGTGCACCGTGTATAAACTGCTCGACCATTTTCTGAACCACAATTTGCAGCTTCATCAATCACAGACTCATTCATTTTCCTCGGTGAACGTGGATTCTCCTGTGGCCACATTTCAAACGACGTGTGTTTTTTTTAATGAGTACTTGGTGAATGCGAGAGAAACGGGGCAGAAAGCACCCAGAGTCGGACCTCGCTCGGCCATCTGGTGGCTCCATCTGCGAGCGACAAACATCTGCTCACCTGCGACTTTCATGTCAGGAGAGTCAGGATCGCTGGTTCGGTCTGTGGAGAGAGTGAGGAGTCGCATCAGGACGTGAAAACTTTATCATCTCCACTGTTTCAGGGGAAATCCAGGTAGTTTCTCTTGCACTTAGCACTAGCCTCCTGTTTGCCTCCACCGCCCAAACCTGATCACTGACAATCATGGTTTAGGCGTCCACATGTGAATCAGCTGCTTCAGTCATGATCCAACACTGTCGCTGGAAGAGAAGAGTCTGTTTTCTTGGCTGCCTGATCATTTCCTGTTTGCTACCAACTGTCAACACTTCTTTTAGAGTGAAAACTCTCCACCTGTTTCTCTGTGATTTCAAGAAACTTTCTCATAAGTGGCATCAGAACAAACAATGTATTATAAAACCACATCTCTGTAAGTTATTTTATTTTCCCCCACAGAATTGGCCAGAACTGGTTAATTGCTACTCAGTCCTCAGCTGTCAGTATCAGAATCGCTGTTTATGGTCGAAACTACGACGGTATCTGAACCTCTTGAACCTCTGACTTTAATTCTTGATGAATGAAAACATGAGTCCGTCTTGCGCCGGTCAAAGAATTTCACGGTGCGCGCGGAGGCTCATAAATGTAGTGTGAATACTCTTCGCTTTTCCAAAACTCCTCATTGTCCCTTTAATGTTTATTTAACAGGGACAATATATACAACATTACCACAGAAAATGGGAAAACGTGATGCATATACTGTATAGTAAGACGTCTAGCTTCAGCTAATTTGCAGTCTTTGTCCCTGGTCAGGCTTCAGAATAGGATAAAATATACTGAATACAATAAATGCAATGATACAAGTACAGTGTATAATACAGTGAAAAGGTACCATGAATAAATAAACACAGCTGCAGTTCTAAATTTCTGATTAAAACACAAGTTAAATTTAGCATAAAACATTAGTATTAGCGAGCCAGGCGACGACATGAATAAACAACCGCCAAAAAAAGAAAAAACCCTAGTGGCGATGAAAGCCGACGACGTGGGCCAAAAATGCCAGGACTGATTTTCTTGCCCAAGTCCACCCCTGTCTCTGTGATGGGCCAAGGCAAAGGCAAGTTTATTTGTATAGCACATTTCCGCAACAAGACAACTAAAGGTGCTTTACATATGAGCAAAATGAGAACATAAAAAGCAAACATTATTTAAAAACAGACAAGAGAAAGAATTAAAAGAGACAGAACAACTAAAACATAGTAAAAAAAAAAAAAAAGATATAAAATAACAGAATAATGTTACAGTGCAGTTAATGAAAGGCGTCAGCAAACATGAAAGTCTTCAATGTTGATTTAA
>NC_140923.1:5845553-5985365 GCF_045865225.1 Trachurus japonicus
AGGGTTCTGGCAGACCTGCAGGTTTCTGGGAGTTTGTTCCAGATAGTGGGTGCATGGAAACTAAATGCTGGTGTAGATAGAAGACCAGTACCAGATGATCTGAGAGGTCTGAACGGCTCTTAGTTGAGTAGTAGGTCAGAGATGTATTTTGGCCCTAAACCATTTACTGCTTTGTAAACCATCACGCTGCAAAAACTCAAAATCTTACCAAGAATATTTGTCTTATTTCTAGTCAAAATGTCGTTTCTAGTCAAAACAAATCTCATTATACCTAAAATAAGTATATTTATACATATACATACATAGTTATACATAAAAAAAGTAGCTTGTTTCTAGACACTTTTTAACTTATTTCAAGTCTATTTTCACTTGAAATAAGTAGAAAAATCTGACAGTGGAGCAAGTTTTTCTTCCTTATTACAAGCACAAAAAACTTCCTTTCACTGGCAGATTTTTCTACTTATTTCAAGTGAGAATTTGTTTGCCACATTGAAAGAAGTGAAAATTATCTAAAAATAAGTTTAGGTGATGAGTCTTATTTAAAGTGGAAAGAGATTAGTTTTGACTAGAAAATTAGACATTTTGACAAGAAATAAGACAGATATTCTTGGAAAGATTTTGAGTTTTTGCAGTGCAGCAGTATTTTGAAATCAATTCTGTGAGAAACTGGAAGCCAGTGCAGTGCAGTGATCTGAGGACTGGGGTGATGTGGTCCACTTTCTTGGTGTTAGTGAGGACTCGAGCGGCAGCGTTTTGAATTAGCTGCAGCTGTCTAATGGACTTTTTAGTGAGACCTGTAAAGACACTGTTACAATAGTCAAGCCTACTAAAGATAAATGCATGGACAAGTCATGGGCTAAATGTGTGATTTTAGTAGCTGTATGGACAAAATGTCACCATCCACAGATGAGGTCCAGCTAGCATCTCCGTCTCCTCCATCACCTTGTTCAGCTCCGTCTCCTCCGTCTCAGGAGATTTAGGGTCTGAGAAACAAATGTATTTGTTTTAGAGAGAAAAGAGAGTTACACACTAAACTAAACTAAACGGTGGTGAGAAATCCCTCGGTCCTCTTGGCAGCTGCTTTGACACTTTTGGGTCACTCTGCTGTGACATTTTGCATGTTTATGCATTTGCAAGCTGCTGCTGCTGCTGCTGCTGCTGTTGCATGAAGGCAGGCGGCGCAGTGGGAGTTCGATTAGTCAGAGTTTACAGTTGTGTACAAATATCTGGTGTAGATATAATTCACTTTCTTTAACCGCTTATTGAGGCTTGTGCTGGGATTTAGGGGCTTAAATTTATCCCAGCATCCACTGAAGAAAAGGACATGTGGTGTTATGAAACAGTATTTTAAGAACATCTTTCATGATTTGATGCTTGTCTCTCTGAAATAAGATATTGCAGTAATTTAGGATAAGCCAGGAGAGGCTGGATTGTTACAGCCAAATTAGATTTTTTTTTTTTTTTTCATTTTTATGCTTATACGTCTCCTAGTATGAAATTAAAGCAGATAACAGCGGCACGGCCGTTTCGGCTAATGCTGTGTTCAAGGCAGGCTTTTGAAACCGTAAGTTACAGCTTCAAGTCACAACTACGACTTGGTAGCGTCCCAGGTAACCCGTAGCTCGTGTTTTTACCGTCCTGTTGTCTGTGAAAGTTCCCTATAACGGCCACTCGTAACTTCCGACCCGTGAACTCGTACCAGATCGAACTGGTATGACTTCACAGGAAGGAAAAACACAAAGTACGAGTTTCCTTGAACGCACCATGAGTTAGCAGCCCCCGCCCTTGTCAGGCATCAATTGGTCCTCGTGCTACGTCACCACATTCACGCGCATCCCTTGGCTGCACACACAGCCCTTCATGCCGTTCTCTCCCCTCATTGGATAACACTTGTATCCCACAAGGAAAATTTTCTCCTCGGGTTACAGCAGAGCAGAGTGACGGAGAGACTCGTGTTTAGGCTGAAATACTTCATGTAAGTGATTGCTGACGGAAAATAGGACTATTTAGGACTTATATTAACAAAAACATTCCACTGATATCTGCTTTAAGTAAGAGAAAAAAGACACTGCAGTTCAAACCACTCTGTTGGAGTGAAAAAAGGCAATGTTTCCCTTTCAGGTCTTCATCTGAGGAAATACATAGGAGCAAATGAAGTCAGCCCTTTTTTTTATTTACTTTTAATCTTCTAATCTGTTTTCCTGCGTCTGGCCTTAAGAGCTGTTCACTTACATAGAAAATACATATTTACATCATAATGGTGATTAAGGTACGAAGGAGTATTCGGGCCAGCCAAAAAAAAAAAATCTGGCAAACAAAAAATAAAAAAAAGGCAGCCAAAAAAAAAAAAATCCGGCAAAAAAAATTAAAACAAAAGGCAGCCAAAAAAAAAAAAAAAATTCCTCACTTTTTTTTTTTTTTTGCCTCGCTTTCTTTTTTTTTCGGGGTGGGGGGGGGGCTTATACTCCTTTGTATTAAGGGATTGTTGGTTTAGTTAAATAGCTCTAAATAATGAAAACAATGAATGAGTTCAAATATAAAATCTTTAGTTCTGTCTTGTGTGGGACATTTAACAGCTTCAGTCTTAATTATGCTTAACTTTACTTTTCTTCTACTGCTAACGTCAGTAGAAGAAAATAAGTGATAGAAACATTGCTGCTAATGGCTCTTGATTGATAAAAGAATTAAGTTTGCTGCTAGCAATAGCTATATACAATACGTTTGGCTCCTTTTACTTTGTTCCTTTGCAATTTCTCTCTCTCTCTACCCTCCATCCAATCCCCTCGACTCCCCTGCTCCTCGTCCCGCCTTGCCCCGACCCCCTTCTGCATTCCAAACTCCGAGCGGTTTGTAAGGCCTTGAGAAATTCAGCTACATGAGTTTCAGGTATGGAGAAGAAATAGAGCGACAGCAGCAAGCGGCCTGAGAGAGCACAGAGAGCTTTTTAAAAAAAAAATCTTTCTCATCATCTTTCTCAATGTTGACCGTAGCTTTAATTCATCTTTTATTTCCAGCTTCCAAAATGAAAAAAGAAGTTCTTTCATCCTGTCATTGATTCTTCTGGTTCTGGATGTAAAGCCCTTTGAGACAAACTGCTATACAAATAAAATTGCTTTGCCTCCTCCTCAACCTGCCTCCTATCAGGATTCAAGCCACGATCATTAAGTTTGTCTCTTCACCCGAATCGTCAAACTTCTCAGAAACTTGTTCCGAATGCTCCTGTGAAATAAACATTATTTTACCCCCGTTGATGAAATGTTATTTCTAGTGTGCTGGTGTCAGCCGGAGCCAGAGAGCGCAGCCACCGCGGGATTGTTAAAATACATTTCAAATCATTACAAAACATCCTATATTGGTTTCAGAAGCCCAGACGGACAGCTGTTATCCTTCTTCTTGGAAACCTGTCTGAGCCGCTCAGAAACGTTACATTATTATTGCAGGCTGATAAACGCTGGGGAAGTCAAAATCCTGCAGAGAGCGGTAAATGCACTGGTGTCCAGGTTGTCAGAAATGTAAGTGGTTTGATAGTGAAGTGCTGACGGTAAACTCCGTCTGTAGAGGAGTGACAGAGGCGTCCAGTATCTGCTGCCTCCACCTGCCTCCGCTGTGGAAACGATGCATCGTGACAGATAATGACATCCATCGCCTCCTCTCCTCCGTCAGCGCACCGCCTCCATATGAAACACCATCACACACCAAGCGGAAAAAACACACAGATAACATCCACAACGGCTGTAAAATCTATGAGTCTGATGATGACTAAAATGTGCCGCAGATGCAGCAGACACAGCAAGTAGATCAGTTATTGATCGTCAGAATGAGCGGATGCAGGTGACGAGGTCAACTCAAAATGGTTTGGATTGAGATCAATATCACAAACATCCTTCATCATATCCTGTATCCTGACATGTTGTTGTTGTAAGGGTTACATGCTGCTATTCCGACATGCCGCTATTTCGACATTGACTTCTAATTGTCGGAATAGCGGCATTAACATTATTTTTCAAGCGTCCCACTATTCCGACATTTTTTTTTTCATTGTCGGAGTAGCGGCACTTTACTATTTTTCAAACATTCCGCTTTTCCGACATTGATTGATTACGTTATAGTCAGACGTGTCCTTCTGATTTCTTTTTTTTTTAAATGAATATGCACGTGCTGACCATATATGGTTGTGTCTAGGCGTTCCGGGGGCGGAATATGAGGTGTGTTCACGTGCGCACCATTCTTGGATCCAGTTTGATTCATCAAAGAGAAATTGCGGAGAGTTGTGCACGCACAGTTTGATAGATCTGAAAAAGGTGTAAATATTTTGGGTGTCTTTTCGCCGTAGGCCTAGGCAAAACATTTAGTAGCAGCAGTTTTACACTGCTTACTTACAGTTTTGATAAATGAGGCCCCAGGCCCTAAGCCCAGAGCCCAGACGCTCACAGCTGCAGCTCCGCGGCTCATCCGCGGCGCTGTCCGTGGTGCTGAAGGTGACAGGTTAACTTGACAAACAAACTGCAGCACAGTTCTGTTTGTTTATCATGTGTGTCAGTTTTGTTTGCGACTTGATAGTTTAGTTGTTGAGATTAAGAACATTACTCCCTCATCAAACCGGTGATAGGCATGCTGAAAAGAAAAGAGAGAGAGAGACGCGCCTGGGTATCGCAGCTGTGTAAAAAAAAAAAGAAAAAAAAAAAAATGACGTGTCGGAATAGCGGTATCAAAAAGTGTCGGACTACCGGCATGTCTAGATAGAGGGATGTCGTAATAGCGGGATGTCTAAATAGAGACATGTCGGAATAGCGGGATGTCGGAATAGCGGGCGGACCCCTGTTGTAAGTTTTACCATCGCTAACTAGCCAGCGTTCACATTAGCAGCTATCAACCTAGCAGCCTTGAGGAAAGAGAGAAAGAAACTTTTATGTTTTTGTTTCTATTTATTGATCAGTCCTTCCAGAAAAACACTGAATTGTTTTGTGATTGTTGCAGCAAAAATCATTGATTATGCGGGAGGTTTTCCTTAAAAAAGGTGATGGAGTATTTGGGGTATTTACGCGTATGTAGTCTTCTAATAAATTACTGAACATTTTGGGAACATTGTGTGGCGAGTCCCCTCCTTCTTGTCGCAAGTTAAGTTTGCGCAATAAAACTGCAGGAATTTGCAAAAAACTGCAGGAGCTGGAATGACAATGCAATTTAATGAGGAAAAAAGTGATTCCTCTAACACCCTTTTCTCAGTTTTGTATCTTTTGGGCTTTGTTCACACATACGGTTTAGTTTATCTTCTTGCACGAGACGATAACATTTCATGTTGCGTACTTTTGTCACTTCATAACGTTCCCAAGGCAACAAGGGGAAAATGGCTGCTCCCACCTGTGTGAAGTAAACATGCAACATTTTTTGTGACTTTTTTGCAACAGAAATGTGAGGATTATGAAATCACGCAAGCCCAGCATATACGCGCATTTTGCACGGAAAACGGCGATTTATGCTGCGAAAGCGCGGCGTCTCTGAAAAAATGCGACCCCTCCTGCATGATATTTGGACTTTGGCTGATTATCTGTAGAGTTATGTGATCGAGTAATCATGTTTTTCTGGAGGGACTGCATATTGTTCTTAGTCTGGGGCCGTTGACTCGCTGTTTTGGTAGGAAACGGATCCAGGGCGAGAGAGAAAGGCCTTTCCGTCAAAATAAAAGCACCAAGCTAATAAAATGCGGTAAAACTCTTTAATTTAAGGAATATAATTTACAAGAAAGTCCCCGAGCCATTCAGTTAACATTTTGTTTTTATTGTATTACAAGTTAATGTCTATTTTATAAGTTTTATGTTGGTGAACACTTTTATTTTGGTGAATTTGCTGATTTCGGTATCCGCTACAGACGGGAACCAGAATGCAGACAAAATTCGGAGTTAACAGACACCAGGCTCTTCGCTTGTCTTAAGAGCCTGGTGATGCGAGGCGAATTGTACTGCATTTGCATTGTAGAATGGGTGATTTATCATCAACTAACGCAACAATACCACATCACAGATCAGTTTTTGTTCCCAAGAAGAAATATAAAATACAAGACATCATGTGTAAACTCACTGAAGCATTCAGTGTGATCATCCCAGTTTAACCCACACACACACACACACACACACACACACAAACACCGCCTCATTTGTCACTTGTGCCTCCCGGAGCTCCATATCTGTGTCGACCGTCTCCTCCGGTCGCCCTCGCTCCTTTTTTTATTCCACCCAGGTTGTGTTTTCTCCCCCCACACCTGCCATTCTCCCTCTGCCCACCAGATGCCCCCGGACCTCCTATCTCCATGTTCACCTACTCACCTGCTTCTTATCTCCAGTCAGCCGAGCCTCAACACTCACACACCTGCTCCTCTGTTCCCCGTGTCTGCCTCCCAGCTCTTAAACCAGCTCCAGTCGGTGTCAGATCATGTTTCTGTTTCTCTGGCAGCTCCTCGGTGCGTTAACCACCTGTGTCTGAGTTAGTTACCTGCATGGCGTCTGTGCTGTGAGCTGTGTGTTAGTAAAGACTGCAAAGAGTGGGACATGATGTGGTGAAATTAAATCTCCACGTCACGGCAGACCAGGGATTTGCAAAGATCCCCACAGATCTTCACGGATTAGATGAAGAAAGGGAAAAAGAAATGTGCACAGAAGGATGGACGCATGGTGCATTTATTTATTTATTTATTTAATGAACATTTAAGCACACATTACAAGACAATTACACAGAGAGGTAGACATGTACAGAATCATATGGGACAAATGGCAATTACAGAACAAACTGAGACAGAACAAACCAGAGAACGGGGAGTGGAGTTGAGCAGGCATATTGAATTTGTTGGGAATAAAAAGAGAGAATAGAGAGGCAAAGAAAAAGAGGGAACAAAAGAGGGGAAAAGGGAAAGAGGATCAGCTGTTATTGTAGCAGGTGATATTATCTTTCTTGGTGGATGCAAGTTTTTTTCCAAATTTGAGTGATCAGTTAGGAGATTGTACCAGTGTTTTAGTGAAAGTTTTGTTCTGTCTTTCGTCTGTGGTCCATTTAAAGGAAAGAGTTTATGGCAGGATGAAGAATCTGAATGGCTGATGTGAGCCCATGGCGAAATAGATTTAAAGGGATAGTTCAACATTTTGGCAAATTGGCCCATTGCCATAATCCCTATGGTCTTAGCAGTAGGTGCGTTACCTTGTTGGTGCAAGCTATTTTAAGAACGGTGGAGCAGAGCCGTGAGCTGCTCAGAGCTAAGCTGCGGAGGCTAATGGGATTTCTTGGTTTCCCTCATCAAACTCATCAAATACACAATCAAACAACTCCACAACGCTCTGGTGGACAAGTTGTGACCTGCACATTCACCACGCTATGAGATAATAACAGAACGTTACCAGACAGAGTTGTTCTAGAGGGAAATTCATGCAAAACCGCTGATGCGCATTGCCTTCAGTGGCAGTTTTTCAGCAAGCAGACTCTGCATTTACCTCTAAAACAACTCTGTCTGGTAATGTTCTGTTATTATCTCAAAGCGTGGTGAATGTGAAGGTCACAAGCTCGTGGCTCTGCTCCGCCGTTCTAAAAATAGCTTGCACCGACTGCTATGACTATAGGGATTATGGCAATGGGCCAATTTGCCAAAATGTTGAAATATCCCTTTAAGTATTGAAACTTAATCATGGTGATCATAGTTGATAACAAGTCAAAAAAAGCAAGTGTTTTGTTGGCTAGTCTTGTTGTTAGCATTGTTATCTACCAAGACACAGGCAACATAATATGTCTCCAGGTAGAAGTTGCTCAACAGTGTTGGTACGACTTGTTGTTGCGGGGAGCGGCCATGTTGGATTGTGAGTTTGAGGTTACAAAAGTTTCTGCATCTTAACTTTGGTGTTGAATGGTTTTTAGAGCAGAGCTGTGGCTGCAAACACGTGTTGCTCACCATGCATGAGTCCATGAGTCTGTTGGTTGACGCCATGCAGATGCTAACATGAGTCATTAGACAGTTATAGTGATTCAATCTGAAACATAATACTGGTGCTTCCCCTTTTCCAGCCAGTTTCCATCCACACCTTCCCGGATGGTTGTGTGTGAGGAGCCATCTGCCGTGTCAGGTTACACAGATTACATGTGGAGACAAAGGATGATTGTAGCTGCTCTGGCGATAACACTCAAAGAAAGAGGTGAAGGGGTGTGAAGCCTCGAAGGCATCCACAGTTTAATCAGTCACAGAGACGAGACCACTGAGTGAGGAACCGAGGGAAGCCGTGCGGAGGATGAAAAAGCGACGACAGCTTGAGAGAAACAAACTCTGACGTATTGAAATGCCAAACCTGTTAGAAAACAGCTGCTTCCCGACAAAGGAAAGCGTCCTCACTCTATTAGCTCCGTGTTTGGTCTCCACCAGGGAAATATCTGACTCTTTAGCTGCTGAATATTCACCAGCTGCGTCCAGGCAGTTGAACTGGTTATGAAGCCGAAGGCAGCTGCTGATTCTTACCACGAACAGAAACACTGACGATGATTATTGCAACTTTAAAACACACTGAAGCCTTAAAGGGATAGTTCAACATTTTGGCAAATTGACCTATTGCCATAATCGCTTTAGTCATAGCAGTAGGTTTGTTACCTTTAATTGTCGGAGTGTCGAGTGGCTCAGAGCTACGCTACGGAGGCTAATGGGATTTCTTGGTTTCCCTCATCAAACTCATCAAATACACAATCCAACAACTCCACAACGCTCTGGTGGACAAGTTGTGACCTGCACATTCACCACACTATGAGATAATAACAGAACGTTACCAGACAGAGTTGTTTTACGCCAGGAATACACTGGGAACGGCCGCGAAGCGATACATAATAGGGACGGAGCGGAGTTTTTTAACTGCTACACCAGGCACGGACGCGACGCGACACAGCTTCACTGTTTGTGGTTGCAGCTGTCAGCTTCACCTTTTCAAGCCTGCAGTAAATGAGTGCACTTTATGTATCTCAACACATTTTTACATCCTTCCTGTTAAAATGGATTGACAGTACCTTTTTCACAGGTAATTTGCTGACTATGTAGGGTTTGCAAGTGCAGACTATTAACTGTTTAACTACACGATCATGGATCCACAATGTAAAAAAAGCAAACCCCATAATGTTGCACTGCTACTGGCTTTGCCTCTGGTACATGAGACATTTATTTTAATCACTTTTAAACGTAATATATTCGTTTTATACACAGTTCTCTGTAGTTTTCTACCTGTTGGGGGGCCACGTAGTACGCGACGAGGAAATACGTTTCGCGTCGCTACCGTTCCCATTGTATTTCAGCCGTTAGAGGTAAATTCATGCAAAAACACTGATGCGCGTTGCCTTCAAGGACAGTTTTTCATCAAGCAGTCTCTGCATTTCCCTCTAAAACAACTCTGTCTGGTAACGTTGTGTTATTATCTCATAGCGTGGTGAATGTGCAGGTCACAACTTGTCCACCAGAGCTTTGTGGAGTTGTTGGATTGTGTATTTGATGAGTTTGATGAGGGAAACCAAGAAATCCCATGAGCCTCTGTAGCGTAGCTCTGAGCAGCTCGCCACTCTGCTCCGCCGTTCTAAAAATAGCTTGCACCGACAAATAAAGGTAATGAACCTACTGCTATGACTATAGGGATTATGGCAATGGGCCAATTTGCCAAAATGTTGAACTATCCCTTTAACAGTCTGTTAACACACAGTGCATCGTTAGACGTCGGTCTGATAAGGACAACTTGACAGGATTCAATTATGGACGTCTCTGAGTGGCAGCGCTGCGTCCTTTAATGTCTGGAAGTCTTGGAGCAGCAGAGAACGGCCAATGTTTGTTTGCTGCACGACGACACACGTCACATTTCTTCTAATTTCCCAGAGTGGAGCTGTGAGTCCAGCTGGAGGACGGTTTGATAAGAGCCGGGTCAGACCTCGCCTCGGGCCGTCACTCCAGACTTCAGACGTCACAGCAGAGATAAACCTGAGGGACTCACGTCTCCTCATTCACAAAACCAGAACATCGAAGAAGTAGAAACACGAGTGAGACTCCCTTCTGTTTTTACTCCTGTGTTTGTTTCTCCTCATCTGGTTTCAGCTCTTTTTCCTTGAAAGGGAAACTTATCTCATTGTTTGTTTGGTTTTTCTTTGAATTCCTAATTCCTGATCCTGTAGCTGGTCGAAACATGGAAGAATGACACAGTGTGTGTTATATCCAGGTTTCATCATCAGCTGCTTGGTTGTATCTGTGAACTATGAGCGAGTTGGAGCCTAAATTTCTCCACATGGATCAATAGGTCAAAGGTCACGTCATCAACCTGGACAGAACAACTTGTGAAACCTGCGGCTCTGTGATGCAGAGAAGGAGAATTAAACCGAACCACGGCAGACGACAATTTTGTGCTCTAACATCCGTCCATTTTATGAAATAACAGAAAAGCCTCTGTGGTTGTTATGAATGGAACAAAGTACAAAGTTTCCTGGTGATTATTTCTTCGATCTAAAGTTGTTCCGATGCAAACTCTTCTGTCACCTGGATGTCACATTTATTTGTGTCATCGTTGGACGTGATGTTTTTAGTTATTGTTTTGTCCTCAGGTAAAACTGGGTCTGACAGAAAATCCAGTTTGTTCAACAACTTGTGCACTAATTATAATTTCAGTGGAAAGTGTTATAATGTTATGTCTGTCAATCATCACATAACATTGTTATAATGACATTTACAAATTTGCAGATGATTTGCAGATAATTTCCTGATCATCATGATCTTATCTTTAGATTGTTCAGATGTTTTTGAAGCTCTTTTGTGCTAAAAAAAATTATTAAATATTTTGTCACTTTTATATCTGAGGTTGGTAAATAAAATGATGTGGGTGGAAAATGAGTTCATAAATCAAATCAAATAAATATTAAAGTGAATTCTTTACAACTTTGAGCCAACACATATTTGTTTTCTAAAAGATGATAGTTAGACTAATTTTCCAATCTACCACCGACTGAATCTATCACAAGCACAGAACAACTAAATATACACTAGTTTTAAAAGGAGTTGCTTGGAGAAAAAAAAGAAGATTGAGGGTCGACACACAGCCACAGCAAACAACCCAGAACAACATGAATGTGTTTTATTTCTGCTTCATGTTGGTTGAATCATGTTTATTTGTAGTTTTCAGCATCAGTGGACATCCCATAGTTTTCAGTTTCACATCGATCTGCAGCAAAAACAAAACAGATATATAGATATCACTTGTTTAATGCGCTGGATGTTTCTTTAAAAGCCTGAATATTCAGCAGGTGAAGGAACTTCTCTCCAGTTCCCTCATGGATTTATAGATTCATTATGAATTTATCCAAGCAATTAACGTCTTAATACCAACAAATCTGTAGGACATTAACTCCAGGAAATTGGATAAAAAATAAAATCAAAAAGTAAAGAAATGAATAAGATTTAACATCAGCTTCTGAGGACACGTCGTTCGTTCTCTGTATATTATTCATGTGTGTTCTTGTGATGTGTCCTCTACCTGTCACGGACATGGACAGAGTTAAGACTCAGTGTGAGATCTCCGAGGCAACATGTGAGATTGACAGCGCAGTGGGCGGTCGGTGGCCGGTGGAGGCTTGACGTCGCCGGGGTTCAGGGGGTCACTGACTGAGCGTGTTGTTACGGTAACGACCAGAGGGGGTTGGTTGGGGTGGGGGCGGTTGAGTGGTGTGGAGGTTGAGCTGAGCTGTCACTCACTGCCTCAGTGTGTGTGTGTGTGTGTGTGTGTCTAACTCGTCGCCTCTGAAGGAAGCTCAGACAAATCGATTCCAGTAAAAGTCACTTCCTGCGCTTTTGAGCTCCTGTTGACCTTTGACCCCGGCACAGCGTCGCCACCGCCTCCTCTTCACAGATCTCATCTTGACAGAATCTAAAATGGCTGTGGACCTGTAGATGTGGATCACAGCGTCTTTTTAATGCTTAGAGACGAGAGTAAACACCTTCACAGCCTCCACAGGAGCTTCTCTGACTTTAAGTCGAAGAAACTTTGAAACAGAGTCAAAGGTTCAGACACAGGAAACCACTCAGCAGGTGGTTCGATCCCCGGCTCCTCCAGTCCACAAGAGTCCGGGGCAAGACACTGAAGCTCTGACTGCCTCTGATGAGTCTGAGTGTTACATCACTGTAGAGGTGTGTGTGAATGTGACCAGAAACCTTATAAGTCTTATAAGGCCGAATTCCGATTCTCCCCTTAGCCCTAGCCCTTGGCCCTAACCCTTCGTTTTGCGCGTTCACGTGAAGTGGTAGGGGTGTCCCAATTCTGGTTCAGACGAGGGTTAGGGGGAAGTGGTAGGGCTATCTCGCCCTCGAAACGGAGATTTTTCAGGGGCACACTACGGACCGAGGGCGATGGCAAGTTTCCCAGAATGCATCTTGCGGCAACCGGCAGCTGATTTATTTCTCACTGTAGCGCTGTTATTACGTCATTTTGTTAAGTTTTAATATTTTTTCATGCGAGAAAGTAGCTGTTTAGATCCCCAATGTGCGGTCGGTTTATCCACATGAGGCTGTTTAGACGTTTGCTCCGATGTTTTTCGGAGAAGTGATGCTCCACGGTGGAGCCTCCACCTGTGGAGCAGATCAGCGGCTCGTCACGGAGACACCACCCCGTCCGGAGAGCTCGTCAGCCGGCCAACCTCCCGACCTCGTCCCGGTAGAAAAGACGACCGCTAATTAACTTACCCGCAGGGTTTTAAAGGTTTACCGCCGCGTAGTTACATTCTTTTTAGTAGATAAATGCTCGTCTCATTGATGAAATGTAACAATTGTCGCATTAATTTGTTTGAATTAAAAGTGAAGCTTCATGTGTTTTGGACACAGAAGCAGCACTGCCTGGGGGATCTGTAGCCTATACAGAAATCACCACATTTACATCAATAAATAAATGTTTTACAATGAACCGATATCATTCTTCATTAAATTTTATTTTATGTTATTAAGTGAACGTGGTTCTGAATAGAGGATTTGTGGCAAAAGCTCGTCACGTCTGCTTATGTGAAAGCCAGCAGAGACGACTGATGACGCATGTGATTGTTGAAGTGGTGTCCCAATTCGTAGGGGTTCCCTACTCCTTGTAGCTCCGTTTCAAGGGCAAGGGTAAGGGCTAGGGGTAGGGGTAGGGATGAAAAATAGAATCGGAATTGGGCCTAAGTTTTAACGATGGTTAGGTGGAACAATAATGTTAAAGCAGAAGTAAGCGATCCGGTCGTTTTGGCTAATGCTGCGTTCCAGGCAGGCTTTTGAAACCGTAAATTACAGCTTCAAGTCACGACTTACGACTTTGTAGCGTTCCAGGCAACCCACTCGTGTTTTTCCTTCCTGTTTTACCTGTGAAAGTCACTATAACGGCCTCTCGTAACTTCTGACCCGTGAACTCGTACCAGATTGAACTGGTACGACTTCACAGGTCGGAAAAACACGAGTTACGGGTTGCCTTGAACGCACCATAACGTAGCAGCCCCCGCCCTCGTCATGGATCATTGGTCCTCATCCCTACGTCACCACATTCACGCGCATCCCTTGGCTGCACACACAGCCCTTCATGCCGTTCTCTCTCCTCATTGGATAAAACTTGTAGGATATGAGAAAAGTTTTCTCCTCGGCTCAGAGCAGAGCAGAGGGACTGACAGACCCGTGTTTCAGACCAAACACTCTATGTAAGTGATTGCTGTCGGAAGATATAACTATTTAAGACTTATATTAACACAAAAATATCGCTTCTGCTTTAATGTGGTGACCTCACCCACCCCAGTAATCTGATTGGCCCACCCACCCCTCTATTTGTCATCGATGTCAATCATCATGTTAGCTTGTAAGATAAAATGGAAGCAAAACGAATTCCCTGGAAATGACCTGAAAATAAACGATTGGTGCTTTTGTTTTGAAAAGCATGTACAGGAAGTGGTGCTGTAACTCCATCACTCAGTCAGTCACAGACTTTCAACTTCCTGTTTACACAGGAAAAAGAGAATTTAAAAAAAAGGTGCAGCACAACAAAACAAAAGCAAAAGTGTAGATTTTAAAGGTACCATCCCGGGCGGCTGGATTTACTGGACTAACGATTTCTTTTTCGAATCGCACACCCGCCCCTCCGTCCAATCAGGAATCACAAAAACCACGCCCCCATTGCTCGGTGTTCATTGCAGCCGGAGACTGTTGTATGTATTGCACCACAAGCAGGGCATCAGAGCGGCTACAGCAGGCTGCCACTGTCATGTTATTCTATGGGACAGACAGCACTGAGCTTGCTTTTGAACGGTAAAATATTAAAAAATAAATTGTACAAAGGTACATTTACAACTGTTACTGAATTATTGTACAAATGTCAGTTCTCAAACAAAAGGCAAGATCTTTTTGCTTCAAGGTTTTATTTGTCAAGATTAGCCTGCCCTACAGTAAAAATACCTACATGAAATAAAAAGAGGAGTAAAGCAATATATTAAGTGGGAATATATAGGCTATATTTAAGCATCAAAGATGTTCGATCAAACCCACATAGTTTTAAACAACGTTCAAAACACACACAGCCAGCACAACTAAGCACAAAGCCCGCTAGCTTAATGCTAACGTATAATGCAAAACCTCATAGACGGGCTAACAGAAATTAGCCCGCGGCAACCGACAGTAAAGCTGCATAAAAAATAGCAGCATACATAAAATAAAAGAGGAGTATTAAGCGGTAATATACATATTTAAGCTTCAAAGATGTTCAATCAAACTCACATAGTTTTAAACAACGTTCAAAACACACACAGCCAGTATCACAACTAAGCATAAAGCCCGCTAGCTTAATGCTAACGTATAATGCAAAACCTCATAGACGGGCTAACAGAAATTAGCCCGCGGCAACCGACAGTAAGGCTGCATAAAAAATAGCAGCATACATAAAATAAAAGAGGAGTATTAAGCGGTAATATATATATTTAAGCATCAAAGATGTACATAGTTTTAAACAACGTTCAAAACACACACAGCCAGTATTACAACTAAGCATAAAGCCCGCTAGCTTAATGCTAACATAATGCAAAACCTCATAGACGGGCTAACAGAAATTAGCATTGTGGCAACCGACAGCCAATAAAGCTGCTAAAAGCTGTTTTAATTCTGGCTTTAGCACTGTTAACACGTCACAGTTTAATCCAGAGTCTGTGGTCAGTTTATAACCTTTGTTAGGAAATTTGCTCCGTTGTTTGGGAGAAGTGCAGAGTCTGTGTGAGCCCCCAGTACAGGGACCATGGCAGCTGTCACAGCAGCAGCCACTCCACTGAGCTGATCTGCCGGGCGACCTCAGCAATCCCGAGGGAGAAAACGAGCCAAGTAACTTCTGACGGTCTTTCATACTTTCAATAAAAGTGTTAGGTTTTTGGGTGGTGGTTGATTAGGAGGTGCAGTTGGAGGTTGGATATCCGGCTGGTCCTTTAGCTGTGCCATGACGAATTCCTAGCTTTCTAGCTGCTGGCTGGCTGGCTGTGATGTACTGTGAAAAAGTGTAGCTACAATCAAAGTGCTTGCATACTAGCAGAACAGCGTGCACGTTGACTGACAGACGGGCCATCCAACCAAAGTTGAACTGAGACTAATTTGATTGGTCGGCCAAATTTTAGTCCCTACTCCTTACACAGATGACCAAATTTCGTCATTGATATGTCAAACCACTAATAGCATCAATTACTGTCTAATACTTAACCGATATACTCAGATTTTTATATTTTTGCCACAAAATGAGCCGCCCGGGATGGTACCTTTAAGTGAAATGTTTTTACTAAATAGTCGAAATAGTCTATTAGTACGGGAGTGTATTGCATTCACTTCACAAAAAATCCTATTTTTTTGTTTGTTATTTGAATAATTTAGTTTTTTTCTGACAAATTTTTCCTCTTCTTTTTTTGACTAATTATTTGTTTTTCGGGGTAATTTTTTTCTGACTTAACTTTGAGATTTCAAAATCTCGTGAGAAGCTCCCACCTGCAAGTTACGTAAGGACTGATTTCAAAATAAAGGTGCCACATCAGACTGCTCTGATATTTTCTGAGTGACAGTCTCTGAGGAGGTGTTCTGTAATAACAGGTGACCGGCTCAAGGAAGGTGTTCAATGTTCATACATATATCTAACCTTTAATCATTCAGTTTTAGGGGCTAGTGTGTTAATTAAAAAACTTTTGGAGGTGCTAAGCTAATGCTAATCTCCTCATCGCGCTCCCTGCAAAGAAAACAAATAAGCAGATTAGCCCAAATATTAATTGGATCAGCTGTGAATGTTTTTTTTTCTTTCTACCATCTGTGTAAAAGACGATTTTCACTCTGGGGCTTTGGTCTGATTTAATGGCCGACGATGAATCAGATAAAACCGCTTCAAACACTGAACAGGAGAATCTGTGATCTGTGGATTTCAGCGCCTCATGTGAAATCCATGTTGCAGCAGCGGCAGCAGCAGCAGGGGAGGCCTGCGTCAGTCTGTGTTAGAGTCAAGATGTCATCGGATGACACACACACACACATGCACACACACACGCACACACACGCAGGCCGAGCTGACATCCTCAGGATAACATCACCACTCACTGTTGCTGTCACACATGAAAGAGTCTTTTTTCTCTGATTACCGACGCTCCCTCTGAGCGGCCTGACAGCGAATTAGTATCTCCTGCAGGAAGCTCGCAGAAAGAAAGAAAAAAAGAGGATATAGTGTTGGAAAGTTTACAAGTGCCTATGTATGTTTTTCCACTGCTGCCATTTTAAAGGACAATTCCGGGCAAATTCAACTCGGGGCTGTATTTTCCTAACATTTTAGGTCTAAAAGAAGGAATCTGAAGAATTCAGTTTAATTGCTCCTGTTTTGCGGTAGTTGTGTCTGTCCCCGCATCGCCACGGCAGCGATGAATGGGAGCGGGTTGAAGTTCTGCTGCTTAGGCTGTGTACATCCCTCAAAGCCGCAATGTTTTTCCACAGACAGCATCAGATGGCGACTCAAACATGCACGAAGTTTGTTTACTTCAAGCAAGCCAAGAGTTGATATTCCTGTGTTTATGACACAAACGGGAGCTTCCGACTGCACCTGAACACACCGAGCGTCAGCTTGGGTTTCACGCTAGACTTTGAATTAGATCTAGTTTTATAAACATGTCTGCTCTGGTTCAGGATATCCACTGCAGACGGCACAAATGACTTTTTGTACCCTGCTTTTTTAGCTAAGGGAACTCTGAGCCTCCTTCCCGATGGCATCAAAACAAATACGGAGTTGAGAGAGTGGGTGGTGTCACTGTAAATTTGAGTGGCTTTTTTGGCCATAGAACGATTGTATATTTCCTGAAGCTGCATTTGCTTGTCTCCTGTTATCTTACTGGCCTGGTTAACTACCTGGGTCAACTTTCCCGTGTCTGACTGGGAGGTTCCCATACCAGGAGATGATATTAAAGGAGAGAACACTCTCAGTGAGTGACCGGTAGACCATGGTCAGGGTTTGTTTACTGGCGTTAAAGCTCTTCAGTTGTCTGAGAAGATGCAGCCGCTGTCTTGCTTTTTTAAAACAGGAGCAACTAAACTGAAAATTTTCAGAGTCCTTCTTTTAGACCTAAAATATTAGGAAAATACAGCCCCGAGTTGAATTTGCCCAGAATTGTCCTTTAATTTAGTTTAATTGTTGTTTCAGTAAAAAAAAAAAAAAACTCTCTCCTTTCTTTTATCTCGTTTAGTTCTGACTGAAAATATCATTTTTGTGTTTCCTGTGAAGGACAGAGTCGTTTATTAATGGTACTTAACAAACAGAGTGATTGCAAAGTGATTTCCACAGCAGCAGCAGCAGACAGGCGACATAAATGCACATCAAAGCAGGAGCTGAACAAACGCATCTCGAACGGGTGAAGGATAAATGAGTCATTAGGAGCAAATGTTCCCCGTCACCCGTTAAAATCAGACGTTGACTCGTCTCCCATTCAGAGACAAACACATCAGAACAATTCAGCCCAGCAGGGAAAAACAGCAGCCGTGTTAATGTGCACTGCAGCAGCTCAGCGCTAAACGACTGGAAATCTTAATCACGCAAAGTCAATATTAATAATCCAGATTTTTTTAAAGGAGCCTTGTTTGATTTATATCTGAAAAAGCTTCGTCTGCCTTTTGTTTGGTTTGTTGCAAAGGTTCTTCGTGGTTCTCTCCGGACGCCATGTTGGAGAAGGAGGCTCTGGGAACCCCGCTGCAGGGAACAGACACATTTCATCACATCTGCTCATTTTTGTTTAAGTTGAGTCAGATTCCCTCCAGTTCTGCTGCTGTTCTGCCCGTTAGAGTTCAGTTGGACCTGGGTCACTGGGCTTTTATGTCTGTTTCTGCAGATATTTGTGTAAATGCACAACGATGCATCAGTGTTTCCCTTCGACAGCTGGAGAAAATGGATCTTTTATCTGTCTTTCTGCATGCGACGTGTGCATGTAACGGAGGGTCCGGGTACACTCACTCACCCATAAAGGACGTGCAAACCTGACTGCCAAGCGGTCATTGACCTTTTGGCACAACGGTTTGCATCATCGTCCGCCATCGTCCGTTTCCTGGGATGGTACCTGTTTTTGGTGCTTTTTGTGTGGTAATTAAAGTTATTTTGTTTGTCAAAACGACTGAATTTTCAATATTTATTCCTCAACAACATCACAAGTGAAATAACTCCAACGCAAAACTTAAGTAGACTTGAAACAAACCACAAAATAAAACCACTCATTGAAGCCTGAACCGTACTGCACGTCTTCACCCGTTCTTTTTAAGGAACATATCGACTTTCTCTGGTGAGAGCCGAGCCCGCAAATTTCCTTTAACTTGTGAGAGAGAAAATCATAAGTCCAGAAAAATGAGGTTTCACTTTAAGTACTTTATTTTTATCTTGCAAGAGGTGGACTGCCATACACACAAAAGACTGCACACTGAGATTTGGTTACATCAGGTTACATATAGGCACAAGAGCAAGAAGGAGCCATGTGCTCCTCCTAGGAAGCAGCATCATACATTGTCCAATAACATTATTGCATTCTTGCAGAATAAGTTTGCATAATACAAGTTTGCACTTTTGATTTTGACATATCATTGGGCTATTATAAGGTTAACTCATATGTAAAGGCAGGAAGAGCGTGGTTGTCTGTAACTAGGGTTTGTTGTGTTTTTTTCACACCTCAGCATATTGACAACTCATTGACATCTCACCGTGGTTTTGGAGACCAAAGTTCAATCAAAACATAAAAATTTCCATTACACGCTCCACACTGACCGTGGTCCGTGTCCCCAGCTGTGGAGGATGTTTGCTCATTAAGCCGACACTGACCTGCTCGCGCTGTAGTGCGTCCAATGCAGTCGTTGCGTCAGGCAGAAACTCCTACACTCACACGATGTCAAAATGCCTTCGGGTACTGAAACGTGGTGCAGGTTTTTACTTCACGTGAATCAGTACTTGGAGGGAATTTGGTGGGAATTTGGTCGGTACCAATAAAGATACCAGATTCGGTACCCATCCCAAACTCTCCTCGGCCTCGATGGAAACGCTGATGTAGACGTGTGTTACTAAGAGGTGAAAACGACCTGGGTGACTATTTCACTAGCAGATGTTGTTCAGTTAAATTCTGCATTTTGTCGTCTCTGCAGGTTCTTGTTTGTAGCATTTTATGCAACTGATTAACTGCAGAGTCGACAATCTACTTCCTGGTTACACACCACGTCTCCTGCTGCAGGCATAAACACAATGAACTCCAGTCCAAGATCAACTTCTTCATAATTTGCATTTTAATGACACGTTTTCACAATGAGCTTCTTTTTTTTTTCCACATTATACTGATGGTGCATTTAAATGAACATGACAAAGAGACAAGAAAATACACAACTAAACATCTTTTTTTTTTCATTGTTGTGAACTTTGCAGAATCAGAGATCTATCAAAACCTGGAGACTTTTGCATTTTGGGAGAACTGACCCTTTAAAAAAAAACCTTTTACCTCCCATTTCAATCAGATATTCTGAGACTCTGTGAACCAGACTGAACCAGCAGCTGGATCTAGACCAAGAAAGAAACAAAAAAAAAAACAGACAGTGATTGGTTGGGACAGATTTACGAGGCTCATATTCTCATAAAGTCGTGGTATTAGTTTATTAATCTGATCTGTAACCAGTGATTTACATGAAAGTAATCCGATTGTAGTTTTTCTTATAAATATACAGTCATGAATATACATTTTGTTTTGGTTCAGGTGTTCTTCCTGCTCCTCCCCCCCTCCCCCCACCCCATCTCCTCTTCTTACTCCGACAATCAGTCCCTTTGCAAATCCAATCTGCGTTCAGATGAAATCCATCCTGGAGTGAACGATGTGGCCGGCGTGGCCGACGCTCCTCTCTGCCGTTGTTGCCTGTAATTTGATTTTCTTGGCTCTTCCTCCTGCTACATAATCAAAATCTGAGACCGCAATCTCTCCATGCATCTAAAACTGGGACAATCCCTGTAAGCCCATTTGTCTTGCTGCTCATGAATTAGACAAAAGAAAAAGGAAGGAGAAGGAGATAAAAATAGTTTAAGCAATATGGTGACAAATAGCCTGTGGTCCAAATCCTCATCATCATCATCATCATCATCATCATCATCACCATTATCTTATTCTGGGAGGATCTATTTGAAATAAATGCTTTTTTTTTTTCTTTAATGTAAAAGTGAAGCACTTAAATCCTAAATTATCAGGGTGGGGAAAAATATAAGGAATTAATCTTATTGCTCCAGGGCTTTTTAATTAAAGTCTAACTTGAACATCAGGCTGAAAAGCAAGTTTCACTCTGTGTTAAAGGAACCTGAGCTTCAGTCTGGGAGTGGGTCGATCATCACCACGTGTGATTGACGGCCTTTAAGACAGAGTCAGAGATGACACCATGACATGTGGAGTTCCTCAGGGGTCAGTCCTTGGACCTCTTCTGTTCAACCTGTATATGCTGCCTTTGGGTCAAATTCTGCAGAATTCTAATGTCAACTATCATTATGCAGATGACACACAGATATATCTCGCACTGTCTCCAGATGACTGCAGTCCAATGTCATTGTGTAACTGTTTAGAGCAAGTCAAAAAATTGGATGAACCAAAATTTCCTTCAGTTAAATCAAGTTTGTTTTTGGCAGTAAAGAGAAGAGTTTACAAATGACTGAATGGTTTAGGTCCAGAATACATGAATGACATGTTAGTATATGTATAAGTATAAACCCAGTAGAGCTCTGAGACAGGGGTGGACTGGGACAAAAATTTGGCCCTGGACTTTTTGGTCCAGACCGGCCCACTATCTGCACGCAGATATTTTGCCAACTAGCACTGTTGATGTACATACAAACACACAAGCTCTTAATAACACCACTACTAAACGATATACAATATACAACAAAGTAGAGGAATAGTGTGGAATAAGTTAAGTTTGGACAAGATTACATGCACATAATGAGTCTGCATGCAATCAGAACTTTGGCTAGTTGGCTAAAGTATGGAAAACAATAGTACAATGATCTGAAAAATGGACAAACACTAATTTTATCTTAGAAAGACAGTACAGCTCAACATAATGTATAGACAATGAAGCATGACAAGAAATACTTGTAATTTGTGTACTGCATCATGAGTAATATGTATGCAGAATGATGTTTTACTGTAACAGTAGTTAATCAGTGTTTTATTAATTTTAACTGTATAATGTTAAACTGTTGAAAGGACAATAAACCATAAACACTGACTGAAAAAATTTTGGAAAGAATACATTTTTGTTAAGTTGTTAGCTCAATGTCCTTCATGACCAAATTTGAGTGAGGGCACTTTAATAAAAGCAACTAATCAATTAATCAGGATAGTATATGAATATAGTTATTGTTTTCCAATACTAAATCTGTTTTCCAACTAGATTTAGCTGTAACACACCACACCATCAGAGTTATTAGCTATAGCTATTTATTATGTCAAGTAACGTTCATAGCAACCGTTCTGGACCATTTACATTATTTTAATGAATGTTTACAACACCATTCTGGAAAGCACATACCTGCTAAACACGGTATCACTACCTCCTTCACATGGTGGAGAGTCTTCCTCAACACTTATTTTTTTCAGCCTCCTGCACCATAAGGGCACTGGTAATGGAAGCTTCACTCTCTTCAGACTCACGTGAAGGACCTGCTGCTGCAGCTGCATCGGTGCTTCTAGCTCCAGCCAGGCAGGGCGGCCCCTGCAGCAAACATCTGCGTAATTGTTGTACTTTCAGCAGTCTGTGCTGCTAGAGCTTTTCTTTTTCTGTTACTTTCCTCCATTTTTCCGCGCCGCCTTTGCGTTTTTTTTAACTTTTCTTTTCCGTTTTCGTGCGCTGGTGTTTTTGTTTTTTTCTCTCTCTCGCTCTCGCTCTCATCATGACTCCTCATCATTAAAAGTGATTGGACGAGGGGGGGGGGGGTCTAGAACATGTGTGGGTGGGACTCCTGGGCCTCTGTAGCCTCTCATAGGGCCATTGGGCCAGGTAGACAAGACACTGGGCCAATCGTCACCTCTCTGCTGTGTCTGCAGCTGAGCACTGTGGGCCGAGCCGATGCATGTCTCTCTTCCTGGGCCGGGAGAGTTACAATAGGCAAGGCGAGGCATGGCGAAAAAAAAAGTTAAATAAATAAATAAATAAAAAACGGCCGCCTATCGGCCCATTAGTGACCGGCCCACCGGGAAAACTCCCGGTACTCCCTATGGCCAATCCACCCCTGCTCTGAGATCAGAGTTCAAATTAGACATGGTGAAGCAGAATTTAGCTGTTTGGTGCACACAACTGGAACAAACTACCAGCAGAACTGAAATCAACCTAACCCTAACCCTCTCTCTGTGTTTTATTCTTCTTTGCTCTTGCTTATATGTTTAATGTTTACAAAATTGTTTGTTTTTATGCTGTTTTATGCTTTTTTAAAAATGTTTTGTCTTTATGTAAAGCACATTGAGTTGCCTTAAATACCATAAATAAAGATGCCTTGCCTTGCCTTGCCTTGCCACAGTTTCAAACCTGCGAGTTTATCTCTGGTGAGTTCTTATCTCATCTTCTGCCACAGGAACAGTTGATATGATCAGTCTGGACACGGTGGTTCCTGTGGGGGCTGCTTCCCTCCGCTCTATTGTTTCGTGAGTTACGAGAATCTGATCTCAGATCTCCGGTTGCCATGTTCCTGCCACCGGGAGCGAGAAATCAATACGAGGAAAGACACATGGTGAAATGAATGAACAAGTCTGAATCATAATTTTTCTGACAGAGAGGCTCTAGTCACATTGATCATGTTGAATTTAGTTGTTTTATCAAATTTATTACATTTTCTCTCTTTATGTTCTCAGATTTCTTTTTTTTATCTGTCAGAGATACAGATATGTTAAGTTTATTACTACAGAAAAACAAGGAATTATATTCAGATATGGAAAAATTCATATTTCAGAACTTGATGCTTGTGAATTTTTATCATTTTTCCCTTAATAAGGATTTAAACCTGTTGCCTATGTGTAGATTAAACAGTTGAACAGTCGACTCATCGTGTCAGCTTTAGAGTTCTGGTTGGTTTCTTGTGCCTGTAGAAATAATAACGCTGCCATGAGTTGTTGGGACCATTGGGGGGGCAGAAAACAAATCTTTGCCCCTTAGGACGCTGATCCGCCAAAAGTCCTGTAACACACGTCCACGTCGCTTTAGGAATTAAAAAGACGGCCAAAGAATAAATCCTCAGGATGTGACGGCTGCTGTCGCTCAATTTACAAATCAGCCGAGTGGAATATGAGATGAAATGATGGCGTTAATGAGAACACACAGGCCCAGCAGCAGCTTCGGGTTGTGAAGGAAAACACTGCCAGCACTTCAATCAATCAATCAATCAATCAATCAATCAATCAATCAATCAATCAATCAATCAATCAATCAATCAATCAACCTGATACATTCTGACACCAAGGTTTTAAATTGGCCCATTGCCATAATCCCTATAGTCATAGCAGTAGGTTTGTTACCTTTAATTGTCGGTGCAAGCTGTTTTTAGAACGGCGGAGCAGAGCCGTGAGCTGCTCAGAGCTACGCTACGGAGGCTCGTGGGATTTCTTGGTTTCCCTCATCAAACTCATCAAATACACAATCCAACAACTCCACAACGCTCTGGTGGACAAGTTGTGACCTGCACATTCACCACGCTATGAGATAATAACACAACGTTACCAGACAGAGTTGTTTTAGAGGGAAATACAGAGACTGATTGATGAAAAACTGTCCCTGAAGGCAACGCGCATCAGCGGTTTTGCATGAATTTCCCTCTAAAACAACTCTGTCTGGTTGCTGCCAAGATGGCGACGATGGAGCAGCTCACTCTGAGCTTGAAAACTGGAGTCACAAAGACTGACGTCCATCTTTATCTACTGTAGCTCTAGTGTTCAGAGGCTTCATGTGGCATCAAGAGAATAAATATCGATGATTACATATCAACAGTGTTGCGCCCTCTCATAGCCAGAAAAAGCTTTGAACCTGTATGTGTGTGTTAGTTTTAGTCACACATGCATTCTCAGACCTTTGAATTATGTGAGGAGGAAAAAACACAAATCAAAACAAAAGACTTTTTATTGTGAGTCCACAGAGGACGCTGGAGAATGATGCAATGAAAAGGTGTTGGGGAAAGTTGAAGGTGTCAGCTGAAGTGTGTTGCTTGGTGTTTGTAGTTTGGATGGTTTAGTGTCTCTTTCCTCCTCCAAACACAATTAAACAAACTGTTTATCATCTCAGGAGACTGTCATTTACTCTCATGTCAGATTAGAAATAGTTTAGCACAAAGACTGGAAACCTCTGGTTCTGTTCAAAGATAATAAAACAAAAAATACATTGAAAACAAAATAAAACCCACGACACAAACTTTTGTATCTGTGTGATGACGTTTATTTTTTTTATAACAGTTTGGTGTCGATCTTCTCAGCAAGAAAAAGAATAACTGTTTTATTTCAGGGTCATTTTTGGATGGAAGAACAGGGACAACTTTATCACACAAGTGCATTTTGTTTTACAAACCTCCATGACGTCCATGAAGACAAGGTCGGCTCAGCTCGTTGTCGGACGTGTCCTCGCTCTCAAAACAGTGGGAGTCCTCTGCTCTGCTCACTCCTGTACTTATTTGCTTTACCACAACTGAATAATTGATCACAACAGAGAAAATGAGCGGCGCTACATGGACGGTTGTGTGAGGAAGTCAGTGGTCTCCTAATGGGGCGAAGCTGTGGTTGTCAAGATAATTGCAAATTAGACTTTTCCTTCATTTGTCAGCTCCATCGGCTCAGCTGGGACCTGATTACCCACACAGGTACAAGTTCAAAGAAGCTCTACCTCTTCCTCTCCCTGGGGCTTCGCGCTTCCTGTGAATATTTGATTGAAAAGCCCAACATGTTGTCTTTTTCTTTGATAAAAAAAAAAAAAAATCGTCTTGCTACATTCACAATTCATGAGTTTGTATAACCGGTGTATAATTCAAAGTGAAAGCAAACTGAGACTCTGCCAACTCTTCATGATCATACATGTAGAGGTCATGACGGTTCCACTTAAAGCAGAACTATGCAGGAATTGGGCTGTAATTATTGTGGCTCAGAGTCACTGTGATGGTTGAGTGACCTGTTATGAAGTGAATGGGGTCTAGGCCAATGCGCTCACCCCCCCCACTGGCTGAAAACCGCACTTGCAAGATCAGTCGTCCGTCTCGGTGTTACAAATCTCGTCAATGGATAGAAGTATCGCGAGAAACTGCCTTACGGCAGTACGAGATAAGAACGCAGATGACGTCATGCATGTCACGAATCGTGATTGGTTTGAGTTCGGAAAGTCGGAGGAAACCATGGAAACATGAAATGTTTACTGATGAAGTTCAGCTTGTGGCTAACGGGGAGCTAATGCTAACACAGATACACACACCATGGGTCTTTTATAAGATAATGTAATACATCATGACACACACACACATCTTAGCGTTTTGGAACCTTTATTCCTGTGTGTGTATGTCTGTGTCTTTGTGCCTGTGTGTGGCTCTCCATGGTGTGGCTGTATTAGCATTAGCTCCGTGTTAGCATTAGCTCCGTGTTAGCATTAGCTCCGTGTTAGCGTTAGCTCCGTGTTAGCGTTAGCTCGGTGTTAGCAGGGCTTAGCAAACAGCAGTAAACACAAGCACGTGTAGGGGGGGTGGGGGGGGGGGGGGTGGAGGAGGTGGCGGCGGCGAGTTTTTTTTTTTTTACGACAGTGACATGTGCCTCCCAGAACTGTGGGGCAGCTCCGGAGAGGGGAAAAAAGAGAAACCAACGAAGGAGCAAGCTATTTCCGGCCGACTTGCATTGTTCTGCTTTAAATGCTCGAACCAGCAGCTGAGTCAGGCCAGGTCCAAATTACATCCAGTGAGTCCAATACCCAGGTGCATCACAGCTCTGATCATGTCGTCGTCCACTGTGGAGCTTTGAAGCTCTGTGTTGAGCTAAATGCTAATGTCAGCAAGCTAATGTGTCCACAATTACAATGCTAACATGCAGTTTATGAGGTCATTCCTGGGTCATTCCAGAATTGGAGGACATTTAAGGACTGAAACACCTCAAAATTTTACTATTTATTTGATCATTTTCTGCTATATATTTAAGAAATACAGGTAATTAATCATCAAATAATTATGTTTGGCCAGCTCAGGACTCAAAGTGACACTTTTTATTAGATATTTTATATATTGTGTGTGCTGCTTGGTGCAACCCTGTTACCAATACTCAGGAACCTGTAAAGGTATTATATAAGTATTTATCTATAAATATTTGCCAAAATACACAATAAATATAATCATACACACTACCAAAATGACAATAGGATAAACCCTCATGAGCTGATACAGTCATTTAAGATAATTTTAAGATAAATTACACAGTAACAGGGTTGAAATTAGAGTAACAGGGTTGAACAAAGTAACAGGGTTGAATAGATTCATTACTTTTGATTGTAGATTATGACATAAATCGCAACCCTGTTACTCTGGAGTAACAGGGTTGCAAGTAACAGGGTTGCAAATCAATGCTTATGTCAGCTGTTTAGCAGAAGAAAGATGCTAGCTATGGAATGTAATGTTACTGTAAGGTTGAGAACAAACTTAGTTATTTAAAGGAACAAAGAAAACTTTGAAAATATTTTGCCTTATTCTGGTAATATGAGTAACAGGGTTGCATTGGTTAGAGTGACGCACTCAATCAGGGCAGACGAAATATGAAAAATATGAAAAATGGAAGAGAGGACTTACCTTGTGTCTACCCATGCTATTATCTAACAGTTTGATAATACAAATTATTTTGTTTTCATGTGTCTCATACTTCTTTTTCTTCTTCTTCTCTGCTAAAAAGGTTTTGGTAACAGGGTTGCGTGGATGTTGTGGGACACAACTTTAGTGCAAAATTACTTTTATTTAAAATATGTTTATGATTAAACTAAGTGTTTTTACACTTACAAAAGACATAAATCAACAAAATCATACAAAAAAATTTAAATTTTAAACTTATTTTAACCGCTTTATTTGACATGCATGTTGGCCATTAAGAGGGTGGGACAAGAGAAAAAGGCCATTTTAGGGGGTGCTTAGAGTTATTTTGTATTTTAAATAATATTTTGGAACCAGTTTTAGTATAACTATATTTATATTTTGTCTCAGAGTAATTATAATTTTCACCACAAATGCAAGTTTTGGAATTTCATGCATGATTTATTGAAAATGAATGGGTGGGACATGAAATGTCCTCCAATTCTGGAATGACCCTCAGCCCTATGTTCCCACAGCCTTATGTTTCCACATTTCTAACTTTTGTTGTCACTGAAAATTAGGCCCTATGTTCCCACAGCCCTTTGGTCCCACCATTGGTTGGGTTTAGGCAATGAAGAAAAGAGTTGGTCTATCTATCTGGCCTGTCTAGCCTCTACCGGGTCTTTTAGTAAAAAGACCCGGTAGAGGCTAGACAGGCCAGATAGATAGAGTCCAGACAGGTAGAGGGAGTCCAGTGGGAAATATAGGGCCTAATTTTGAGCCAGTGGGAACATAAGGCTGTGGGAACATAGGCATGGACCCTTTATCACTTTGAGTTTAGCACAAACACAAAGTGCAGCAAAGGCTGATGGGAATTTGGTCCCAAACCAAACAATAGCTGTATAAATAGCTTTGTTAATTGTTCTGATACGTCTTCATTTAGTCACAATAAACTCCTGTCTTAGTCTGTGTCTTCAGTGACTGATCACGGCGATCAGCTCTGGTCACACCTGATTTAAAATGCGCCTCCATTAATCGCAGGTGATTGGATCTCACTTCCTGCTTTATATGCAAATAAACAAGTGCATGCGGTTGTTTCTAGAATTAAACAATAATAAAATAAAGTTCTGATTTGTTTAAGTTTTATGTTTTATTTACTTATTTGAAATAGTAAAATATTTTCTGAATGAATAGATTTCGTATGTGCCCTGAATGCATCTTGGGTGTGTTCACACCTGACCACTGTGATATGATCACCTGACACCAGGTGGAGCAGTGATAGTGGGCGGGGCCTGATACAGATTTTCTCAATTTGAAAGTCAGTATAAGTGTCATTCCAATAACTTTAAAGAGGAACTATGCAAGTCTGGTCACCTCTTATGTTTTGCTAACCCTCCGCCTGGTCATGTGCATTTGTTTACAACAAAGCCGGCGAAAAATCAATCCATGGAGCGGTGGATAATGTTACATAACATAGACGATGTTATGACGTGTAAATTTGTGTAGTTTAAACTGTCATGAACAAAAGATTACGGGTTATGGAGAGCGTTTGTGTCGCGGTGCTCAGAGACGAGAGCCAGGGCGGCGGCCACTGATGTTGCAAGGTTGGTTTTCAGCCATGAGACGCCAGGTGGAAGATAGAGAGCCTCTGTTCTCACTCGTAACAAGTCATGTAGTTAACTATCACAATTACTCTGGAGCTTTTTAGGGCGCACTCACACTAGGTGAGTGCGTGTGATATTGTAGAGCATTTGGTATAAAATAGAAATTGAACACACAACATTTGTAGTGATTATGAGTCTATGATCCAGACAAAACTCACCCAGTGTTGGGCAAGTTACATCCAAAATATAATACATTACATATTATTAGTTACTGTCATTTTGAAGTAATTAGTTACATTACAATATTACTGTCTCAGAATTGTAATGTGTTACACTACTTTTGCATTACTTTTGAGTTACTTTCGCCAAAATAACTGCAGAAATATGACTATAAAGTCTGGTTTATTGCAGCTGATAATATATTTAGTGGAGGGTGATGTAGCAGCACCTCTAAAGCCACGTTTTGCGGGTAATCTACTAAGAGTAAATGCCTTCAGTAAATAACAGCACGTGCAAACCGCAGGGTTGAAATGACAGTTTTGCACGTTGTAATCGTGTCCACCATGGTTACAACACATTATAACGGGTAAAATATTAGCAAAAATTTTTTTGTAATGCGTTATATTACCGTGTTACAGCAAATAGTAATACATTACTGTAATTGCGTTACTTTTGTAACACGTTACTCCCAACACTGAACTCACCTTCCCAGGATTCTTTGGTGTCCATGAGGGTTTTCCTTAATGCTCTGTCATTGACAATCGACACGTTCCCCTCATTACGAACAGAGAAGGTTTGATCTCTGTTCTCCATGTTCTCAATTGGACGAACAGGGAGTGTGTGTCCAGCCTTTTTGTGTGACTCCACCATGATTATCATCAATGACAGTCATTGTGTGCACACTAACTGAACTGTTTAATGTCTCAAAGGGACGTTAACAAGCTGAGAACACAGGTCACTGACCTTCACCTCCATATTCTGGGAACAAGACGCCACATCTGTGACTAATGGGACCAGTTTATAACCTATACAGTCATCCAGTCCTTTGTGTGAGCTGTGATGAGCGTGAGGGCGAACGCTGTGTAAATACCTGACACACAGTCGTCCATCACAGTCGCTCTCTCTCTCTCCGATCGATACAAAGCGATTACAAATGAAGAAATAACTCTGACTGCTGCTGCTGCTGCTGCTGCTCTCCGTCGCTGAGTGAGACAACAAGGCCGAGCCAGCAGGCGTCTGAAAGCCTAACAACCAGGCTTCTCTTTGTTTCCAGACAAATGTTCTGCTGTTTATCTGCTGCCGGCAACGTCTGAATAAATCATTGCTTTATTTTAACAGTCGGGGGGGAACAGTCGGTGAAGGTGGCAGAGAAACGCAGACTTCTGAGGCCGTGGAGTCGTTTTACAAACCGATATCAGCTGAAGGCCTCAGGTTGACAGAGACTTACAATACGACCAGGGATCTGTTTACTTTCAGGGTTTCTGGAGGTGTGAGCTTCTCAAAGAGCAGCACGGGCCTTTATTTGCTCCAACTGCTGAACTGGCCTGGCTTATATATGAGACAGGCTTTAAAGGGATAGTTCACCCAAAATTGAAATTTCACTCATTATCTACTCACCCTCATGTCGACAAAGGGCTGGGAGAAGTTTCAGAGTCCTGCGTGGCTTCTCTGAGTTACAGGGGGTCTCGGCGTAGCAGTGCATGTCCATATGACGGTTGCAAATGGATACCAACTGTCTTCGTAACAAAAAGACACACCAAAAAACATCCAAATACCTCCATGCTGCTCGTATGTAATGTCCGTCTTGTATTGAAGCCCCGAAATGCGAAATTGTCCCAAAAAAAATGTAATAAGTCTATGTTTCAAGCTTGTTTGTAGCGGAAGCTCCTCTTCCTGGTTCGTCAAATTTGGACGAACCGGGAAGAGGAGCTTCGAGAAGCTTCCGCTACAAAACAAGCTTGAAACATAGACTTATTAAATTTTTTCGGGACAATTTCAATTTTGGGTGAACTATCCCTTTAATATAGTTTTGAACAAATCTTATGCTCAGCAAAGATGGACAATACTATCAAATTGTTCTGTTGTCACTGTTTAAAAGAGTAAGAATAGAAGGAAAGAGTCTGATTCATTTAGGAGTTTACTGGACTTTGAGACATTTTGAACATTCACAAGAACTTGCAGAAAATACAAATAGACCTGGCTTCTAACTGAGACCGGCTTTTATTTGAGAATTTACGGTATTCATATGCACTGAGCATGAGCGTTAAGCTTGCAAAGACAAAAGCTCAGTAGTCTTTATATTTTATCGTCTTTGCAAGGTAAGGCTGATAAGAGCCACGCTGCTTTCACATGACTGAGGTTAGGGGTGACCAAACACAGAGCGTATATTATATTTTGAAAAGTTCAGGTTTATAATGAGTCACTCTGACATCTACATTAGCATCAGTGGTGAAGACGACATAGGTAAAGAAATAACAGTGTTAGTCTACACACACATTGTTTCTGTTTTAAAATGAAAGCGTGTGGATGTAGCTTCAATCAGTGACCGTCACTGTCTGAACGTCCAGACAACAACACAACTCCTGTCAGTTTTAAACCTGACAAACACACACACACACATGAACAGACTGACTGAATCACTGAGCAGCTGGGCGTGTGCAGCAGAGAGCAGGTGTCAGCCACAGTGAATACCGACATCTATCTTTATCAGTGTCGCTGCAGGTGAAGCTGTTGATGTTAATGCACAGGGTCAAGTATCAGTCAGTGCAGCACAAACACTGACCTCCTTTTCCAGTTTGTATGTGTGTGTGTGTGTGTGTGTGTGTGTGTGTGCGTGACAGACTGTTTCCACCTACCTGTGTCTCTGCAGCGTCAGTGTCAGTCTACACAGGTAAAGATAGATAGATGATGTAACAGGTCACCAGCTGCCTCTGATGTCGGACTGTTTCACCTCTGCTTCACATTGTTGAAGAAACAAACAGATCTGTGTTTTTATCCCTCTCTCTCGTATTGTGTCTTTTTTTGTCGTCTGCACTTTCCACTACCTTCATTTTGATTTACATTTGTATCTCTTGTCCTGAGAAAAACCAAGACTTTATGATAGTTTCCTCCAGAGTCAGTCTGATGTTGTTTGAATCACTAAATCTTGTTGTCAGGACTCATCTTTGTAAAAGGTCATGTTTTATTGTTTAATGTATTTTGTCTTCCTGTTTTATTTTGTAGGACTTACCGTCTCCTCTCGTTTCAGGTGTCTTGACTTCCTGTGTGCTAATTTCAGCAGCTTGCACCTGTGTCTCTCCTTCCCTTGTGTATTTGAGGGCCTGTATTACACGACAACGCTCGCGGATGAAAACGGCAAAATATTTCATCGTATGTGCCTTTCGTTTAGACGGCAATGGCGTTTTGGGGGCTTGAAAATGCAAAAAAAGAGTGGAAATTTTAAAAGCACTCTGCCGTTGCGGATTTCCCCCCAAAAAACGCTCGTCTAAACGCGAAATAAAAAGTGAGAACGCAACGCCACTTTTGCATTTTCTGTTCAGATCGTTTCCGTGTAAACGTAGCCTAAGTCTTGTGCTTCGTGTTTGTCTCCTTTGCCAGTTCGTCTCGTCCATTCGTCAGGCATCCCAGTCGTCCCTCGTCAAGTCTGTCTCGTTACCTTTGCAGTTTTTGGTTTTGTTTGATCCCGCCCGCCGTCCTGTGTCCAATAAATTTGGTTCTACTGCTCCAGTTTGTGGAGTTGAGCCCTCGAGTCCTCTGCCACTGAGTCGTGTCATTTGTTCATAATCCTCGGTTGAAATATTTCTGCTAACACCAGAAAATCCAATACGCTTTGAAACATTTGCATTTTTTCAATAAACATTCAAAGATTGAAAAAAATAGTCACCAAATTTCTCACATGTATTTGTTGTAAGAGAAATGTAAATGTTTTATTCCTGCTACAATGCATGAAGTTTGTTCGGATGTGACATTTCCCTCATTTTGAGTCACAGTCCTGTGAAAAAAAATAAAAACACCTGTTGGCCGTGTGAATGTCAGTGACAGGTAGTGGCTTAAACACTGACAGGTAATATTGGCTGTCAGATTTCAAAGTTACCCTCCGCTGCAACTTTCAGCCTGACTTTAGTGAGCCTGGCAGGTGTTCATTTGGGTCCCCGTCGATTTAATTGGGCAGCTCCTTAGTGTGTGTGTGTGTAGCATCATGAATGTGAAGCAGATGGGTGTAAAAAGTGGCACGCCGGCTGCTATAAATATGGATAAACAATGTTAAGCCGAGGACTAATGCCTGAATCTGAAATCAGCTGAGGAGCTTGTTGCCGCGGCTGCACGGGGTCGATCCACGGTCTCATTAAACACCTCCACGCCGCGGGGTTCATCGCCGCCGTGGGCTCCAAACCACACAACTGCAATTTGTTTTCCTTTCTCTTATACTGGAATAAAATGTTTTGCACGGCGGACTGAGTAATTGTCACGTTCCTTGGGCATTTGAAACTAATTAAAAAGCTCCTTTTTTTTTGTTTTTACTTGGACGAGTGTTGCAGCATTAGGAAAACAAATATTTTCGTCCTGCCAGATGCTTTTTTTTCCCTGTGTCCTCTGCCTCTGCAGGGTTTCCAGCTGATGATCTTTTGTAAAAAAAAATAATAAAATAAAATAAAATAAAAAGTTTTCTCCAACTTACATCATTAACAGCTGTGATGTAAAACCCTGCCGGGGTTCTGGTTCAGTGAATGTTAAATGTTTTTAAATATCTTCTGAGTTGTTTCTTTAAGTCTGAATGAATCAACACTGTTTGATACAGTAGCTGTTTGTCTCTAGGGATGACTTTCATAACTCGGTGGTTCTCAAACTTTTTTGGTCATTCCCCACCTTGGACAAGGGAGTTCACAATTCCATAATCATTATCCCCATTAACGAGGGTGATATACTGTATAAGGTTATCAGTGATTATATCCAACATATGACTGTTTACAAACTTTATTTTGGACAAACTAGATTTTGAATTTGTAAAATGTCTGAGAAAAACTTTCCCCTCTGGACGATAAAGGCATCCATCTATCTGGAGCTGCTGACAGATGTGCTGGCAGTGACAGTTTCCTCATCATTAAACCCGTGCCACTGTCCAATCCTCTGTCACATATACTGTATGTTGGTGGCGTATATTCTCTGGTTTTCCTCTCTTCATTTCTAACCGCCTCGTTAGACAGACGCGCTGACACTACGAAATGGAAACAATGGTAATGGTAATAATACACAGGTGGTCACAGAGGTCCAAGTCAGATTGTCGCGCCCCACACTCTGAGAATCACTGGTCATAACTAGTGGACGACTTATTGTCACATTTTATAGTGACACACAGAGGATGGTACGCAGGCAGAGGCTCAGATGCATAACATCAACCCCTGCAAATAATTAAATGAATATGCGCCTGTTCTGTTAACTCATTGAGTGCCGCGCTCCTTTCCAAAGTTTTAGTCAAGTGTACCGGCAAATTAGACCATATTTGACTTTTTATTTTAGAGCCATAGTGTATTCTATATTATTGCCACCAACACATACTGTGGCTCATTTGAAAGGTTTAACTTTATCCTTCAAATGGCCACAAACCGTTTGTTTCTACGTGTCTCCGTTCCTGAGAAAAGTCAAGCTAAACATGGCTGGGTTTCACCAAAATCCCTCCTTTTTTTCTAGAAAAGGAGATAGAGCGTCTTTTATGAAAGGTGCGCTGTTTGTGTCTGTCGCTCTTCTCACACTCGCATTTCTGGATCAAAGGGCTCGTATAAGATAAATATACACAACAATTGTTGTTCTATTCACAAAACCACCATCGGGGGCGGGGGGGGCGCCACTAAACAACAATAACACAGACGCACCGTGCCGTGTCACAGCCTCTCGCCGCGGAACGTGAGGCTCTGCCGGCCACAGCGGCTCGCGAACACCGGTCCCGCCGGTGGTCGTGGTCCTTCTGTGGTACGGGTCGGTGGTGCCGGTCTGCTTTGACCCAGAGACCATCAGATTTTACCGCGGGAGGACTTTGGGGAGGACACGGTGTTGCTCCAGATGAAGACCGGGCGGGACAGTGGGCTGAGAGCTTCCTGGTTCAGCTCCCAGCTGCTGCAGCCTCGCGGGTGAGAGCAGAGCAGCTGCTGCATCTGCATGCAGAACTCCGTTTGCAGAAGCTGAGTTATGATAAAAACTTCCAGATCATGAGCTGTCATGTGACTTTGATCGTCATCTATTTCAGTTCTCCTCGTCGTAGAGTCCCCAAATTTACATATAATGTGTATTAAAGTGTCTATTTTCATAATTTAAAAAAAAAGCAAAAAACGAAAAATTTCGTTTTTGGCACTCAACGCATGGGAACGAAAAACGAGAAATTACGTGGTTGGCACTCAATGAGTTAAAGCAGAAGTAAGCGGAATGTTTGTGTTAATATAAGTCTTAAATAGTTATATCTTCCGACAGCAATCACTTACATAGAGTGTTTGGTCTGAAACACGGGTCTGTCAGTCACTCTGCTCTGCTGTAAGCCGAGGAGAAAACTTTCCTTGTATCCTACAACCTTTATCCAATGAGGAGAGAGAACGGCATAAAGGGGCGGTCCTCTCTGTGTGTGCAGCCAAGGGATGCGCGTGAATGTGGTGACGTAGGGACGAGGGCGGGGACTGCTAACTCCATCGGCTGACAGGAAGTTAGCCAAAACGACCGGATCACTTACTTCTGCTTTAAAGGAATACTATAGTTAATGTATTTTTTTATAACAACTTTATTGACAACAAGAGTATACACAGGACTGAATACAGTTGGATGAAATAAGTGTATACAACATTAACACACAACCAAACCATCATAAATACGCCAGGGGATGACAGCAAGACAGAAAAACATAAACTTAAATACATATTTTGTAAAGCTTACAAAGATCATACGTTTTAACAGCTTTTTTATTCTCACAATCACAGAGGGAAGAGATATATTGACCAACATATGCAGACTAGTTAATGTATTTAAAACGCACCATGTTGCTTTGTTGTGACATCACAAAGTGACATTTGTGAAGTGCATTTCTCTGTGAACTGAGGCTTTGACACACTCTAGTGGTCAGTAGTAGCACATTCATTAAACTGATTAAAGATCCAGATTAACATCACTTATCTCCTACTATAGTGCTCCAGTGCTTCACAGTTGGTTCCCTCCTCCCTCCCTGCAGGTTCATGTCCCTGGAGATGTTTTTTTTCCACCTCACTGAGGTCTAATGACGTCCCGGAGCAGATCACTGAGCTCCTCCTCCTTGCACAGTGTTGCATGATCTCCACTGCTGCTTGTTGACACTGGCATTGTTGCATGTTCATTTTCTTTTGAATCCAAGATGTCCCATCCGCTGTCGTCTCTGTGTTTTTGAACGTCCCCTTCATGATGGTCGTGTTTGGGGAAAGAATCACAAAAAAAACACTCAAAACACAGTTTTTGGTGTAAAAACAATGAAGCCAAAACCAAGCAAGGGAAATGAAATGAATGGGGAAAAAACAACAAAATAGCACACTCAGCGTTGTCTCCAAGCTGTTCCTCTGTCCTCAGGTTGGACAAGGTGGCCATCAATCCATCTGACTCTGGCATTCATCACCATTATATGATAAACACATTTCAAACTTCATACTAAAGTTCACATTCGTAGAATTCCCAAAGTATAAATATAAATATAATTTCAGGACTAGAGAAGATAAAGAGCAAAAAAAACCAACACATTTATCTTCCAGGTTTGGTGACTTTTTGAACCCTTTAGTTTCAGAAAAGCCTTCAGTGACACATCTAGAGACTTTGTGGACAGACCCGCTCTGACAGATCTTTCACCCTCCATCTCTCTGTGAATGTGATCTGGGCTTTTATGAGACGTTCTTGTGTTAGAGAGGAACCAAACCTGGCGCTTCGCATCTTCTTCGTCTCTATGATGTTATCTAAATGCTGCTTGTGTGCACTGAGGTTCCTCGATAAACATTTTCACAGGACTCATCACTCTCTTATCACCCTGCCTCGAACATCTGACGCCTCAGAAGCCTCTTGTTGTATCTGGTCCATCACGCCATGCCTGTTAAGTCTTCTCTCAGTTGTTTACCCCGGCCTCTTGTTACTGCTTGCTACTTAGAGAGCCGACAGCCGGAGCGACCCATTTTCATGTGACGTTTTCCTTTGAAACAGTCGCTGGCATCATACTCGAGGTCAGGGGCTCGGCTACAGAACTCGTAGTTTCCACAAACTCTCTTTTCCGTGGCCGGTGTGTAATGTGTTTTTCTCTTTACAATTTAAGAGTTTTGTTGTTTTGGTTTCTTTCTTTTTTACTCTTTTGTGGGTTTGGAGATCACCATACCAGTTGTTTGTTTTGGATTAGCTGGTATTGTGGCTGTTTCAGAGCTGATGGCTCAGTGGACTCCCTGACTTTTTTTGATCTTTTTAATCTGCAACACTCTTTTGTTTTCTTGAGTTTTTGTTGTTTTTCTTGCTTTGTTCAAAATAAACTCATCTTTACATTCGGCATCGCTGCCTGACGTCTGGTGTTAACTGTGCTCCCTGTAACCAAAAACCACCAGCTCAGCCGCAGCATATCAAACAGACAACCCCAGACAACATGTCCATGCAGATAGGATCAGCAGATAAACAAACCTGTAAACTCTCCAGTTAAATAAGAAATGGCCATTGATTTATGGGATTTAATTGGAAAAATCTAAATGAATCCTGTTATGTGTTTTATTATGCAAGTATACTATCTATATCTATCTATTTATCACCTGAAATCTGTGGAAAACGCAATAAATATGAAAGCAACAATGAGTTCATATTCAAGGTCCAAAGTATAATACGTAAATAAGTAAATGTCACCTGACATCAATCAAGGAAAGAATACGATTGAAAGAGATGATTGAAACTTCTCCATAATCTGATAAAAAATAAAATAAAATATTTACTTGTAATTCAGAAGGTGAGCTTTTTTAAAGGGGGAGAGAGTTTCATTTGGCAATACAAACTTATAAACTTGGTCTCATTTACTTTGAATCCACACTTGTTAAAAAAAAGAAGAAGAAAAAAGAAATTCTGCCGCCTGAGCTTGTACCTGTTTTTCTGCTACGTCTATGAAAAGGCAGACTTGAGTGACCTTTACAGATTCTACATGTATGTTCTACAATTGCTTCGTTGCATTCAGATGTGAAGGAAAAGAAATGACAGGTTGAAAACCTTTTTCCTGTGTAATCTTGTATCTGATAAAGGAGACGTTGAGTTGATAAGTGTCTGTCACTGCGTCGAGATAGAACATGCTGCACAGCTCACATTGTAACCGTGGCCTGAATTAAAGTGAAATAAAGTGTGATGTGAACAGACCTAGTTTGAAAAGTAACTTCATCAGAGCCGTTTTCCCAGTGAGGATTTTCTGTCAGAGACTGAAACGTGTCTGTTTTCTGGAGTTTTTTAAAGCAGATGTGAACTTGAGGAAAAAACTTTTTTGTGCATCACTAAACTGCAGCTAGGAGACACATTATTATCAGATGTGGCGTAAACGTTAGACTAACTCTGCAGACAGCTGCTTCATTAACGGCGCCGCTTCTGATGGATTTATGGAAAAAACAAAGGCAGTCGGGTTTAGCCCGTCTCACACAACAAAGTGTCAGTGCCTGCGGCTACAATTAAAGGAAATCTGATCCATCAGTGGGGGTTTGCACATCGGCTCACACTGGATGTGACATGTACAGTAGGTGAGGAGGAGTCGACGCCTGCTTCGCTTTAATGAAACTGAGCCTGCAAGCTTTCGGTTCAGGCAGAGGACTCCAGAGGTGCAGACAACATCGGCATCTGGCTGTTCCTGCTCACGCAGCGACTGACGGCGTCTTTTCCTCCAGTCCTGTCAACACCAGAGGAGCCGGAGCAGCAGAGAGCTGCTGTTCTGGCCCAGAAGTTACTGACGAGATGAGAAGAAAATAATCATTAGTTATACCTGGTTTAAACCTGCGATATAACATTTGTATTCATTGGGTCATTTGGGTCAACACAATGCAAAATAAATGCTTTTAAGACAATAACATTGATGTGAAGTTACATAAATGCCGATAATATTTAAGTTTGAATAAGAAAATGTTCCAAAAACACAAAAAATACATATGCATATGTTACACATCGTTTATAACCGACTGAGTTTGGTACAGGTCCACCATAGCATCATACTACCGTGGCCCAGATGGGTCAAAACAATGTAAAGGTCACAACACATAAGTGCTTTTAAGATGATAATGCTGATACGAAATCATATAAATGAAGGCAACAATTGCACCATACAAAAAACTAAAACTACATAAACTTGTGCATGTACAAAATGTATGTCATACTTAGTTAAACATGCTATAAAATGCTGGTTCTGTTTACTACAGGTTCACCATATCGACTTAATACGGTGGCCCAGATGGGTCAACACAAGACAAATGCCACAACTCAAAAAGAAAAATCACAAATAAGATGGGTAACACTTTACAATAAGGGCCCCTTAATCAACATTAGTTAGTACATTATTAAGCATTAATTAACTGTTAACAGATATATTAACAATCATTATTATGTATTACTTAGGATTAGGAAACACATTAATTAATGTAGCCTATCAGTAAGCAGTTAATTACTGTTTACTACTCAAAGTTAGTTAATACATTTAAAAGTTGAATAATGTAATTAGTTATCATTATGTATGCATTACTCAGCATTAATTAACACATTAGTTTATATATTAATGCTTAATAATGTACTAACTAACATTAATTAAAGGACCCTTATTGTAAAGTGTTACCATAAGAGGTTATAATGTTCTTTTATAGACAATAATGTCAATGCAAGATTTAAGTTAAAATTAAGGATAATGCAGAGAACACACAACAAACACACTCACCTACAGTATGACTGGCAAATAGAGAGAATGAGTCACGGTAAAAGCAGCTCTCCTGGTGTCTGGAGTCTCACCTTCCTGTTATGACATTCTCTACTGAAATAGGAAGCTGGTGCACTTGTTTGGTTCTGCAGTGGCATCATGAAACACTGAACAGGCCCTAACCCTCTGCCTGAAGCTGTGGAAATGCCACTTTGACTGATTAGACGTGTGAACCAGATTCTTTCTCCGTGCACAGACACCACAGGCACCGGGCCCCCGAGTCGACGCTTTAGTAAAAGGTGTTTTATTGGAGGCTAAAAACTGAAATTTAATTTGAGGGCTGGAGAGGAGACGTGTGAGCGATGCTTCGTTAAACTTTTTCATTAAAAGTTGTCATTTATTGGCAGAGAGCATTAATTCTGAGAAGTATCAGTAGCTTTGGCAACACCTGTAGTGATGCAAGATCACCTAAAAAAAAAGAAAGAAGATTTTTTAAAAACATAATCCGGCATTCAATTTAAAATGAAAAACTTTTAGTTTTTGGCTGTTGGGTGCAACAGAAACAGACCCGGCAGCAGGCAGCATGCCAGAGATTCGACATCTCTCCAGACACACAACCTGTCATGTGAACAACAAAGTGCCACACTGTGAACATCTTCCAGGAGAGTCCGTCTGGAAATGTGAGCACTTCTCCTCGCATTTAAAGCCAGTTGGTTTACTTTCATTCTCCTCATGGTTGGACAGCAGATCTCACTCAATGGTTGTGATAGAGAATAAATCACAATGTGTCCAAAAAAAGGATCCTGGCGCTGGTTCCTGCCGAGTCCAGGTGCTCGAATGACTTCATTATCACACAGGTCATTGGTTTTTAAGTAATTAATTCCTGTTGTCCTTCATTTAAAGGGACAACGAGGAGTTTTAGAAAAGCGAAGCGTTTTCCCACTACATTTATGAGCCTCCGTGCACCGTGAAATTCTTTGACTGGCGCAAGACAGACTCATGTTTTCATTCATCAAGAATTAAAGTCAGAGGTTCGAAGACGATCACATACCGTCGTAGTCCTGACCATAAACGGCGATTCGGCGGCGTTATTCTCATGACTCGCCGCAAAACCGAAAGTAAGGAAACGCTGGCCCAGCATTTCCGCCACCACTAATAATAACAAAATAACGATAGAGACAAAACGATATATTTATCGAAAATGGAGCCATTAACAAGTGTGGGTAACGTAGATTCATCCACATTAATATGAGACTTTTTTATTGTCGCGGAATTTTTCGTTCTGCCACTGGAGAAACACCTCGTTGTCCCTTTAAGTTTTTGTTTAGGACTGGGAAACAGGCTGGTATGTGATGATGTCTCGTTTAAGGAGTCTGGACACAGCTGCTCCGGAGGGGAGAAGCTGTTAATGTCCCTCTTCATCGTTGTCTTTTAAGGTCTTTTAAATCCACAGTTGTACTCAGTCAGGTGGTTGGCCAGGCATGAGCTCTTAACACAGTGATGGGCCTTCAGCTGATCTGAGTCAAGGCAGAGTCATTAGTGCTGATTAAGTTTCCATGAGTACGGTCGTTTAGCCTCCGTCAGTGCTTTGATAAAGGAGGAGGTGACACAGCAGGACTGTTACTACAGTCAGAGGAGAAGGACAACATTTATATTTAGTAAGTAAGAAAGTCGATTTTATTTATATAGCACTTCTCAGAGAGAAGACTCACAAAGTGTTTCACAAGATACATACAAACGCCATACCAAAATAACCACAAAAGCAGCAGCACATTTGAAGAAATACAGCGACACCCAGCCAGGCTTACTAAACAGATGTGTTTTTAACTGCTTTTTAAAAGTATCAGCAGAACACAAGAGGGAGAGAGTTCCACCATTTTGGGTCAACGGACTCAAAGGCTCTATCACCATTGACCTGACTATTGAGGGCTCTGTATATGTAAGGGTGAGGATTGTATATCCTGAAATTTACCGGGAGCCAGCGCAGGGATGCTAAGACGGCAGTGATGTGAGAGACTTTATGGGATCTGGACAGAAGTCGGGCGGTATAGCGTTCTGGATTAACTGAAGGCATGCAGTCTAGTGAGGCTTTACCGAGGCAGGGGAAGAAGGAATTACAGTAATCTACATGTAGGCGTGAGGAGATGAAGGCATGAATGATCATTTCCAGTTGTGAATGATTGACCAATTGACCTGAGTTTGGAAATTTAGCCTAAAAACACATGTACTGCATGTATCTGCTCTGAAAAGCTGTCTGGACTCATGTGGGACTGAATGCATATTAAAATAATACTGTTATTATCAGCCCTGGATAAGATGACCTTGCATCATCATCATCATCATCATCATCATCATCATCATCATCATCATCATCATCATCATCATCATCATCATCATCATCATCTCTTTTAACCTTTGATATCCAACACTATTTTCTATTGTGCTGAGAAGTTAGTCCATACACTGTAGTTCTACCTTGTGTGCAAGGTCAAAGGTGAGCATGGACTCAGGAGTTTGAGCCTCAACTCAACTCTATCTTTTAAATATCTGTGAAGCACTCTGTAAACTTCTTCATATTATTATTTCAGTTGTAGTAGTAGTCGGCGGAGTAGTCGTTGAGATAAATCTTATTACGACTACAACAACTGCATGTTCAGGAAATCAGATTTTATTTTTCCAGTGTTGCAGCTCCAGCTCAGTATCTGAAAGAAAGAAAAATATCTAAAAATGGTTTAGATTTGTTGACAACTGAGTTCATCTGACAGATATTTGTATGCAGCCGGAAACTTTTATCACATGGAAGTGACATAAAAAGTTCAGTGGAGCTCTCTCGCCCTCCAGTGGCAGGACAGTTCACCACAGCTTGAACATTATGGATGTCTGCTGCTGTGCAGTCTGTGTTACTGTGTAGTACCGGTATATTCAATATGACACGAGTGCACACGTTTACTTTTTTTTTCTTTCCCATGCATGTGAAGTATGTGTTTGGTTGCCTGAAACAGTGTTTGTATTCACATAATGAATGCAGCAGTGTGCAGGGTCTGAGGAGCCGACATATAAAGATGAACAACCTCACACAACCACATTCACAACTAAGGGGAATTCAGATTCACCAATGAATGTAGTACTGTGCATGTGTTTGGACTATGTGGGAAGAAGCCAGAGAACCTGGAGAGAACAACCTTCTCCCAGAAAGGCCCCGGGTCCAGGAATTAAACCACTGTGCCACCCTTGTTGACCTGGACCTTGAGATGACCAGCAGGCCTGCATCCTTAGCTCAGGTCTTGGTTAATCAGTCAGTGATGTAATTTTGCAGCTGACCTTTAAAAGTTAACCCTTAAATGGCATATATAAAAATTTTGGAAAAATAAAAAAATGTTATTTTCTAATGTTTCTAGGGTACGGAAGCCGAGAACGGCCAGGTCCGTATACATTTTTTTATTACCGTTTTCTCGTGATAACGACTTATTATTTCGTTATCTCGAGATAACAAAGTCCGTTTTCTCGTGATAACGAATTAATTTATTTCGTTATCTCGAGATAACAAAGACCGTTTTCTCGTGATAACGAAATAATCATAGAATGTGTCGTTGACATGGTTGCCTAGCAACAGGAGGCTACTGTTCAGCTCGAGCATGGGGCAGTTAACTTTTCTACTCTAGCCTACTCACTGGTGTGATTATTGTCCACACCAGCTGTCAACAATAACTTACCAGTAAGTTACACTTAACGTTAGTTTGTATAACGTCACTGTGCTGGGTTATCCTGTTTCAGCTAAGCTAACGTTAGCTACTGGCTGCTGCTGCTGTCAGAAATCACAACCTTATCTCGAACCATCAGACACCTGTTGCCTGCGACCACTGACATGTAGGCTAATGTTAATTTGGCAAGACAGCAGTGTTCATGAGCTTTATCTGAGCAGCAACTAGCTAACATTACCTTAGCTGGAGCTGCCATAACGTAGTCTACTCTCATGTGTTTATGCTAACCTGTAGCCCAGCTCAGTAAACAAACTAACGTTAAGTGTAACTTACCCGGTACTTAATTGTTGACAGCTCCTCAGAGCAGACTAACGTTAGTGGCAGCTCTTGAAGGCTGAAATCAGGATGATGTGATCACATTAATCAGCTCACTGATTTGAGTTCTACACATGGTTTTGGGCAATTATCCCACGAAAAACATCTCTTCTGTTACGTTAGATCTGTAGATGTGTAGTGTTTCCAACAGACTCGCTTTAGTAGCCTCCTGCTACGAACATACAGCGGCTAACCAGCTGCTACCATGGATGTATTATATAAACCGTCTTTGATTATATTAACCCCGTAAACAGAAGCGATTGCACCGGGGAAACATGTTGCTAGGCAACCATGTCAACGACACATTCTATGATTATTTAGTTATCACGAGAAAACGGTATTTGTTATCTCGAGATAACGAAATAAATTAATTCGTTATCACGAGAAAACGGACTTTGTTATCTCGAGATAACGAAATAATAAGTCGTTATCACGAGAAAACGATTATTAAAAAAAATATTATGGACGTGGCCGTTCTCGGCTTCCGTACTAGGGTAGAATAACACAATTTTATGATTTTTTTTCAAAATATGACCTTTATTTTTCATTTTAGAGTTTGTCTCCCAAGATACATTGCCCGTTTAGGGTATAAATTTGCCATTTACCAATTTATCAAATATTTAATTTATGAACTTATGAAACATATTATAAGCAATTAATTAGCCACTGTCTGTGGCTCTGTGTGTGTGCGAGTGTGTGTGTGGAGGATAGGACCACTTGGTGCGGGATTCAAACCGGGGTCGCCTGCAATTAGGACTATAGCCTCAACACTGAGCTAAACACCGCCCCACAACACATCATGTTTTGTTGCAGACAGATGCTGTATCTATCACTGGGTCTTTTACACAAGAATTCACTATACTACTCTAATCATTACCTGAACATCCTCCCTCTTTTACTGTCGTTCGTTCCCTCCTCTAATTATTTGTTGCCTGTCTTGATCAATAGATGGTGGTATTCTAGTAATATTCCATTTTCAACCTTTAACACCATATTATTGATTGTCTGTAGAGTTTAGGCTTCCAAACATAAGTATATCTGAGAGTGATTATGCCTGTTTACATACCCCTATCTGGACAACGTATCCCCCAGGATACAGACATTCAATGCCTGTTTATCAAAGTTGTGTTAATGGTATTAATTTCATTTCATTTTTCAACAAGAATACATAAAATTGTCCTTAAAGAGCAATAATTTCAAAAACAAATGTTATGTTATGTTATGTTATGTTATGTTATGTTTATTTATTTGATATGGACATCACATTAAGACTGTTCCAGTGGACAGACCAGATGCTTTGCTTGAGTGTGTTTAGCACAAGTGCTAATTTTCAACACCAGTCCATAGGCGGCTAATCTAAAAATACAGAACATATTATCAACAGTATGAGATAATAATGTAATTAACAAGAAAAACCAAATTAAAAACCAAAACACTTTACTTATGTCCAGTGTCTCTGTCCAGGTGGCCATTTTGGAGTTTGACATAAAAGTATCAATTTAGTTTTGAATGCTGCCATAAAGTCACATGACCTGGGTACTTGACCCATCCCCCCTTAAGACTTTCCCATGATATTAAGTTCAGATACTGCCCCTCCCCCCCACAGCCTGCCAAATGTCTGTATCCCCCAGGATACAGAAACTACTAAAGAAGAGGCCTGGCTGACGTAGGTCAGAGATAAAAATGATCTGATTTTTGAAATTCTGAATTGATAAAAACATGATTGAACCACATACTTGGCTTAGGTGACTCAGGTTGACATCATAGCAGGTGTACCTGGAAAGGTCACCAAGATTAGTGCTGATGGAGTGAGAGGGGGCAAGCTTGGTTCAGGTTTGTCATTGGTTTGAGATGATTTTGAGTCATCTGGGATTTGAAATTACAAAAGCAGGAGAGTTGCAAGGGTGCTTGGGTTTGAGAATGTACTAGGGATATGTAACTGGGTATAACTGTCATTGGCATGAATGATAAAAAACATAATGCTTTGTAATAATCTGGTTGTTGATGTGTTGATGTAAGAGATATTAAAAGCAACTGAAAATATGTAAAAAAAATAAATAAAATAAATAAATAAATAAATAAATAAATAGATAAAATAAAAAGGGGGGGGGGGCTATGATTGCCAATCATAACCAAATTAAAAACATGAGGTAATAAGTGATGCTTATGCTAGTATCATGATTTAAAAGGTTGAAATTCGTTCAAAAAGTTTGATAAAAATGTTAATAGCAGTTATATAAAATTATTATGTTTATTGATTTATTTAAAAGATAATGTATTTATGCAAACTGTGTAAACCAGCACTTATGGGGTTAATAGCGATCGGCCGGATCGTCAGGTCTCAGGTGTTTCAGCACGGACGAGAGAGAGTGAGACACAGGCTAGGAGAGAGCGGCCAGAGCGAAGCTACAGACTGCGCGTGACACATGGACTTTCAGTGTTAATTTGTAAGTTAGTAGTGCACAAACCAGTGTGTAACTTGTGTCTTATGATTGTTTGCACGACAACCAGTGAGAAGAGTGACGAGCTGCTTGTTGAGAAACGGGAGGAATTTCTACACAAAGTTCAGAGACTGTTTACGTTTTGTGCTACTGCTAATGCTAACGCTTAGCTAGCTTGAAGTACTATAGGCTGGAGTCAGTTCATTACCAGTGGACAGACATTTATTTTCTCGTTAAAGTTTGACTCCCTCAGTTGAACAGTTTGAGGGTTTTAGCTGCTGCTTTCGAGCTGAAGACAGAGAAGAGACCCAGACAGAGCGTGAAGCAACCAGGACTTCACTTGTGAGTTTTTTGGCAACATGGAGGAGAAAAGAAAAACCGACAGTCTGTGTTGAAATGCTGATCGGATGCTGAGCCTGCATCTGTGACTGAGGACGGACAGGACAGGACAGAAACATTAACTCAGGTATGATCCATTTTGTTTTATAATGTTTAATATATAAATATAATATTTATATAATTATGGATTATAATAATTTTAGTTGCCAGCTTTAGTAAACGGTGCACTAAGGTGTGTGTGGGCCCACACATATGTGATTAAGTGACTTTGAAGTGGTAAACTGAGGGTTCCTGAATTAATCCATTTGAGGGTTAAAGTGTTGCTGTTTATGCATTTTTATGGTACAGTTTCCTTAAAATGAGGAACAATTCATGTGCAATATTTTCCTTAAAAAAAGAGGGACATTTTATTTTTAAGGTTTAAAAGAGACCATTCAAATTTTATTTCATTTTCATATTTCATTTGAAATTATCATTTATTTATTAAGTAAATAATTGAGACATATTTTCTAAAACCCAAGTGTAACTTTATTACTTACCTGGAAAGAGGGATTCATTCCATTCTGAGAGAGACATATAGGCCTAAGTAAAAAAAAAAAAAAAAAAAATCTTTATTAAAACTAATTTAAAAAAGAGGATTAGGTAGGTTAAAACATTTCATGTGTGTACTTTTAAAAATAAATCCAAGATAATATTTAAAACTAAGTTAATCAGGGTTAAAAAACAAACAAACAAAAAACAATAACCCAAAAGTCCTGCCCTCATCAATATGACTACTGAGGCTACATAATTAAAATGGAATCTATTTTTAACGCCAAATGTGGCAGAATTTGACATAATTTGACTGAAATGCTGTTTTCGTGTGGAAGAGGAACGTACTGTGTGTGTGTGGAAAATTGCACAGAGGGAAGCAAATCTGGGTAGCAGCTGAACTGTTGTTTTGCAAATTCTGCCAACATTCTGTCGACTGGAAGTGTAAAAATACATGCAATGACCACTTATTGTCCACAAGCCATGAAGGAATTTATTTCTTTAACTAATATAATTTATTTTACTGGAAACAGTTTAAAGCAATATTTGAAGTACAGTGTTATGTTGCATCATGCAGTATTTGTTCTTAAAGGTCCAGTGTGTAATAATTGGCTAAATTTACTGGCAAAATCTGAATACTACCCATGAATATATTTGTATAAGTAAATAATACAATTTGTTTGGTTTTCGTAGCCTTATAATTATTATTTTATAGCAAGTGTCTTGCTTTAGAGAGTGCCACCATCTTGCGCCGCCATGTTTGTACAGCAGCCCGAACGGAAGAGGAGGAGGAAACAGCAGACACTGGTTTAACCCATAAGGACCCACGGTGACACGGGTGTCACACCGCCTTCAAGTGTCCTGGAAAGCCCCTTACACATATTGATGTTGAACTTTTAAATCATGAAGTCCCTAAGTGACATCTACTCAACATCCTGGTGCAGTCACATGACTCTCTGTGAATCTCTCTATCCATGACAACATTTCCAAGATGGTGGCCAGCAGAGTTGGCACATTTCACAGAGGCAGCTACTTTTAAAAAGCTTGCTTTCTGTCAATAAAATAAGCCACCACCCATTTCACAATGCAAATCCTTTTATAACATGTCCCTTGTTGTATTTAACCTGTTCTGACCTCATTTTTTGAAGAAACTCATATAAAACAATTTAAGAAAATATTGCTGTGACATATACGTCACATCGGGCCTTAGCCTTAAAAAAGTCAGGAAAAATACCATGTGACGCCTATGTCACAATGAGAAAAATGGGAAAGAACTGCTCAATTAAATTAGGTGATTCAGGTATTTTGAATTAATATACTCTATGTTGTTCAATTTAAAACATAATTTAAAAATGTTAACATAAAAATAATGTCAAATTCAATCAATATTTGATAAAATGATATATCAGTCCGGAAATTGAACCACAGATTTAGCAGAGACACTCTTCTCAGTAAATGAACAAGATTTTAGTATCCCATGCTGGTCCCATATTAATGTAATTATGCTTTTTTGCTGTATTTTTTGTAACAAAATAGGATACAGTGTTCAGGATGTACTGACGATCATCAGACGTGCAATAGATGTTGTATACAGAACAACAAATACAGCAAAGAAGAATGAGAGTTTACATAAGAAAATATTAGGAAACAAATAAGAAAAGTTAACTCAGTCAAACAGTCATGAACCAGGTTTGAGACAAGGGTTCTGGACTGCTGTACTGATGGGAGAGAGGGTCCCATGTGGTGCATTGTGAGAGAAGGACGTTTTACCCAGCTCAGTTCTGACGAATGGAATATGACCCAACTATCAGTTCTGTGAGTGGGTACCAATGTTTTGTGATTTCATAGTTAACAGAGATGATAAATAAGGAGACAATAACTGTGACAGGGCTTTAAAAATGGATAAAAACCAATGCTGTTTTCCCCTTACTGTCAGAAATGACCAGCCGACATTTTGATAAAGAGTGCCGTGATGAGTATTATATGAATCATTGGAAGTGAAATGTAAGGCTGAGTGGTAAACAGCATCCAGGGGAATCAAAGTGGAACTAGCAGCTCTTCCATAGATGTCATCTCCATAGTCTAAAACAGAGAAAAAATAGTGTCTCCAATTTTTTTCCTGTGGTGAGTAGGGAAACGGTGTTTATTTCTGTATAGAAAGCCAAGTATTGTTCTTAGTTTAGCAATGAGGGTGGTGATATGGTGCTTAAAATTAAGACAATTGTCCATCCAGATGCCAAGGTATTTGTAGTTGGAAAGAAAATTGTGGTTGCACAGCTTTTAAGGCTTCAGTAACTGGTTAAAGCCTTCAATATGAGGCAATATTCGCATTTCTATAGTGTTTGCCCTTTTTTGTTGTGAAACTTGTCTTAAAAAGGTGTTAATAGTAACCAGCAAATTTGTAATTTTGATATATGTTATGGAAATGCAAATAAAAGGTCAAATTTGTGTTACAGAGCAAAAGAAAATGTCAAGCCCATTTATTTTCAAGTGACAATTTAAGTTACCAAAAACGCCCGATGTGACATATATGCAACATTCCAGATCTCTGACAATAGGTGGCGCTATTTCAAAAAAAAACTTCAAAAATGTGTTCCATGCATTCCACTTGGTCTGTGTTTCACCCCACTTAATTTTCCTTCAAGGATAAATGGGTCTGGGTTCTTATGGGTTAAAAATCCTGGAAAGACATTACTATCCGATTGCAGAGCATCTGCTCTCCCCGGCACAGAAATGAACGCCCAAGAAATCATCACAACAATGAAAAAGTGTTTATTTCTGTGGCGGGAAGAGCAGGCGCTCTGCGATCGGATAGTAATGTCTTTCCAGGACGTTTCAGAGTTCAGCTATCTGAGGTGAGTGACTGTATGCAAAAACACAAAGTTTATACTGTTTATACTGTGTCTCTAAGGATTCCAGTCATGTACCATAGATATTTGATTGTTTTCTGAGTGTTTGTTGTGGTTGAAAGAATTGCTCCCATGGGTTAGCGTTGTCGCTATCCCATGAGCCGGGTAGCAATGGTTTGCTTGCATCAATTTTAGTCGCGATTTTTGCTCCCCGCAACACTGGGTGACCATCAGGAAAATGGCCGGAATTCTCCTTTAAGGTATGGAGGAAAAGTGTTATTTGTTTATTTCCTCAATTTATATTTAATCTGTGTACAATTTAGTCATGAACATTACAAACACACTGTTTTTGTTAGTAAAATGAGAATAAAGGATAAAAAACATCCATCCATCCATCCATTGTCCGCCGCTTATCCGAGTCCGGGTCGCGGGGGCAGCAGTCGGAGCAGGGATCCCCAGACTTCCCTCTCCCCGGACACTTCCTCCAGCTCTTCCGGGGGGACCCCAAGGCGTTCCCAGGCCAGCCGAGTGACGTAGTCACTCCAGCGTGTCCTGGGTCTTCCTCGGGGCCTCCTCCCGGTGGGACATGCCCGGAACACCTCACGAGGGAGGCGTCCAGGGGGCATCCTATACAGGTGCCCGAGCCACCTCAACTGGCTCCTCTCGATGTGGAGGAGCAGCGGCTCTACTCCGAGCTCCTCCCGGGTGACAGAGCTCCTCACCCTATCTCTAAGGGAGCGCCCCGCCACCTTGCGGAGGAAACTCATTTCGGCCGCTTGTATCCGGGATCCAGTTCTTTCGGTCATGACCCAGAGTTCATGACCATAGGTGAGGGTGGGAACGTAGATCGACCGGTAAATCGAGAGCTTTGCCTTTCGGCTCAGCTCCTTCTTCACCACGACGGACCGATACAATGACCGCATTACTGCGGCCGCCGCACCGATCCGCCTGTCGATCTCGCGCTCCGTTCTCCCCTCACTCGTGAACAAGACCCCAAGATACTTAAACTCCTCCACCTGAGGCAGGAACTCTCCCCCGACCTGGAGGGTGCAAGCCACCTTTTTCCGGTCGAGAACCATGGCCTCGGACTTAGAGGTGCTGATTCTCATCCCAGCTGCTTCACACTCGGCTGCAAACCGCCCCAGTGCATGCTGAAGGTCCTGGCTCGAGGGAGCCAACAAGACCACATCATCTGCAAAAAGCAGAGATGAAATCAAGTGGCTCCCGAACCGTACCCCCTCCGGCACTTGGCTGCGCCTAGAAATTCTGTCCATAAAAATAATGAACAGAACCGGTGACAAAGGGCAGCCCTGCCGGAGTCCAACACGCACCGGGAACAGGTCTGACTTACTGCCGGCAATGCGAACCAAGCTCCTGCTCCGGTCATACAGGGACCGTACAGCCCTCAGCAGAGGGCCTCCGACCCCATACTCTCGGAGCACCTCCCACAGGATGCCACGTGGGACACGGTCGAAAGCCTTCTCCAAGTCCACAAAACACATGTGGACTGGTTGGGCAAACTCCCATGCACCCTCGAGCACCCTGCGGAGGGTGTAGAGCTGGTCCAGCGTTCCACGGCCAGGGCGAAAACCGCATTGTTCCTCCTGAATCCGAGGTTCGACTATCGGCCGAATTCTCCTCTCCAGCACCCTGGAATAGACTTTCCCCGGGAGGCTGAGGAGTGTGATCCCCCGGTAGTTGGAACACACCCTCCGGTCCCCCTTTTTGAAGAGAGGGACCACCACCCCGGTCTGCCAGTCCAGAGGCACTGTACCCGACTGCCACGCGATGCTGCAGAGGCGTGTCAGCCACGACAGCCCCGCAACATCCAGAGACTTGAGGTACTCAGGGCGGATCTCATCCACCCCCGGTGCCTTGCCACTGAGGAGCTTCCGGACTACCTCAGTGACTTCAGCTTGGGTGATGAATGAATCAACCTCTGAATCCTCAGCCTCTGCTTCCTCGACGGAAGGCGTGTCAGTGGGATTGAGGAGATCCTCGAAGTATTCCTTCCACCGCCCGACGATATCCCCAGTCGAGGTCAACAGCTCCCCTCCTCCACTGTAAACAGTGTTGGCGGAGCACTGCTTCCCCCTCCTGAGGCGCCGGATGGTTTGCCAGAATTTCCTCGAGGCCGACCGGTAGTCCTCCTCCATGGCCTCCCCGAACTTTTCCCAGACCCGAGTTTTTGCTTCCGTGACCGCCCGGGCTGCCGTCCGCTTGGCCTGCCGGTACCCGTCAGCTGCCTCGGGGGTCCCCCGAGCTAGCCAGGCTCGGTAGGACTCCTTCTTCAGCTTGACGGCATCCCTTACTTCCGGTGTCCACCACCGGGTTCGGGGATTGCCGCCGCGACAGGCGCCGGAGACCTTACGGCCGCAGCTCCGGACGGCCGCGTCAACAATGGAAGTGGAGAACATGGTCCATTCGGACTCAATGTCTCCAGCCTCCCTCGGAATCCGGTCAAAGCTCTCCCGGAGGTGGGAGTTGAAGACCTCCCTGACAGGGGATTCTGCCAGACGTTCCCAGCAGACCCTCACGATATGCTTGGGTCTTCCAGGTCTGACCAGCTTCCTCCCCTGCCAGCGGATCCAACTCACCACCAGGTGGTGATCAGTTGACAGCTCAGCCCCTCTCTTCACCCGAGTGTCCAAGACATACGGCCGGAGGCCAGATGACACGACTACAAAGTCGATCATTGACCTCCGGCCTAGGGAGTCCTGGTGCCACGTGCACTGATGGACACCCTTATGCTCGAACATGGTGTTTGTTATGGACAGACTGTGGCTAGCACAGAAGTCCAATAACAAAACACCGCTCGGGTTCAGATCGGGGAGGCCGTTCCTCCCAATCACACCTCTCCAGGTAACACTGTCGCTGCCCACGTGAGCGTTGAAGTCCCCCAACAGAACGATGGAGTCCCCAGTTGGGGCACTTTCCAGCACCCCTCCCAGGGCCTCCAGGAAGGCCGGGTACTCTGCACTGCCGTTCGGCCCGTAGGCCGAAACGACAGTGAGAGACCTATCCCCGACCCGAAGGCGCAGGGAAGCGACCCTCTCGTTAAGTGGGGAGAACTCCAACACATGGCGGCTGAGCTGGGGAGCTATGAGCAAGCCCACACCAGCTCGCCGCCTCTCACCATGGGCAACTCCAGAGTGGAAGAGAGTCCAACCTCTCTCAAGGAGTTGGGTTCCAGAGCCCAGGCTGTGCGTGGAGGTGAGCCCGACTATCTCTAGTCGGTACCTCTCAGCCTCCCGCACGAGCTCAGGCTCTTTCCCCCCCAGCGAGGTGACATTCCATGTCCCTAAAGCCAGAGTCGTCGTCCGGGGATTGGGTCGCCGGGGCCCCGCCCACGGCTGCCACCCAAAACACACGGCACCTGCCCCTTATGAACCCTCCCGCGGGTGGTGGGCCTACGGGAGGGCGGGCCCACGTCGCTCGTTCGGGCTGCGCCCGGCCGGGTCCCGTGGGCCAAGACCCGGCCACCAGACGCTCGCCTGCGAGCCCCGACCCCAGGCCTGGCTCCAGGGTGGGGCCCCGGTAACGCCAGTCCGGGCGACGTACACTTCCTTGCTGTTTTCTTCTTCATAAGGGGCTTTGAACCGCTCTTTGTCTGACCCGTCACCTAGGACCTGTTTGCCTTGGGAGACCCTACCAGGGGCATTAAGCCCCGGACAACATAGCTCCTAGGATCATTCGGGTGCTCAAACCCCTCCACCACGGTAAGGTGGCGGTTCAAGGAGGAGGATAAAAAACAGAATTCCCAAAAATTAAAACGGAAAAGAATTTCCAAAAATTTAAATGGAATTTGGGAATAAAGTAAAACTAATTTTACAGGGCCCTATAAATGCAACTATTGTGTGTGTGAAACTATTCTGTTTTAACTGGGTCAGGTTTCTTTCTGCAGATTGCAAGCAACAGTTCTTCACAATCATCTTTGCGTAATGCAGAAAAACCTGAAAAACCTTCTCTCTGTTCCTGCTTCAATACTCTTCAAGCTCCAATCTGTCAACCTGTTTCTTTGTCCCCTCCCTTCGCATATCTGTAGGTATGAGGGTGGGTGTAGAGATGATGAGTCTCACACAAAGTCAAACTGTTGAACTGAGACTCTCGGGAGGTGAAATGGCGCAGCAAGGAAATCAAATGTGCGGAGAAAAATTCTGCTGTTCCATCTGTCTGGATCTACTGAAGGATCCAGTGACTATTCCCTGTGGACACAGCTACTGCTTCAACTGTATTAAAACCCACTGGGATGGAGAGGATGGGAAGAAAATCTACAGCTGTCCTCAGTGTAGGAAGGACTTCATACCAAGACCTGACCTGGTGAAAAACACCATGTTAGCAGATTTAGTGGAGGAGCTGAAGAAGACTGGACTCCAAGCTGCTCCTGCTGATCACTGCTATGCTGGACCTGAAGATGTGGCCTGTGATGTCTGCACTGGGAGAAAACTCAAAGCTGTCAAGTCCTGTTTGACGTGTCCAGCCTCCTACTGTGAGAAACACCTGCAGCCTCATTATGAAGCAGCTCCATTAAAGAAACACAAGCTGGTGGAGCCCTCCAAGAAGCTCCAGGAGAACACCTGCTCTCGTCATGATGAGGTAATGAAGATGTTCTGCCGCACTGATCAGCAGTGTATCTGTTATCTCTGCTCTGTGGATGAACATAAAGGTCACGACACAGTCTCAGCTGCAGCAGAAAGGACTGAGAGGCAGAGAGAGCTGGAGCTGAGTCGACAAAAAATCCAGCAGAGAATCCAGGACACAGAGAAAGATGTGAAGGTGCTTCAACAGGAGGTGGAGGCCATCAATGGCTCTGCTGATAAAGCAGTGGAGGACAATGAGAAGATCTTCACTCAGCTGATCCGTCTCATGGAGAAAAGAAGCTCTGAGCTGAAGCAGCAGATCAGATCCCAGCAGGAAACTCAAGTGAGTGGAGTCAAAGAGCTTCAGAAGAAGCTGGAGCAGGAGATCACTGAGCTGAAGAGGAAAGACGCTGAGCTGAAGCTGCTGTCACACACAGAGGATCACACCCAGTTTCTACACAACTACCCCTCACTGTCAGCACTCAGTCCATCTACACATTCATCCAGCATCGATATCCGTCCTCTCCTTGAGGATGTGACAGCAGCTGTGTCAGAGCTCAGAGATAAACTACAGGACCTTCTGAGAGACACATGGACAAACATCTCACTGACAGAGACTGAAGTGGATGTTTTACTGTCACCACCACAGCCCAGGACCAGAGCTGACTTCTTAAGATATTCACAGGAAATCATTCTGGATCCAAACACAGCAGATATACGTCTGTTATTATCTGAGGGAAACAGGAAAGTAACATTCATGAGTAGGAAACAGCCTTATTCTAGTCACCTAGACAGATTTACTCACTGGTGTCAGGTCCTGAGTAGAGAGAGTCTGACTGGACGTTGTTACTGGGAGGTGGAGTGGAGAGGAGGAGGAGTTTATGTAGCAGTCGCATACAAGAATATCAGCAGAGCAGGGAGGTGGAATGAATGTAGATTTGGATTCAATGACAAATCTTGGGCGTTAAATTGTTACAACAACAGTTTCACATTTTGGTACAATAACATTGAGACTCCAGTCTCAGGTCCTCAGTCCTCCAGAGTAGGAGTGTACCTGGATCACAGAGCAGGTATTCTGTCCTTCTACAGCGTCTCTGAAACCATGACTCTCCTCCACAGAGTCCAGACCACATTCACTCAGCCTCTACATGCTGGAGTTTATATTTACTGTATTGGAGACACGGCAGAGTTGTGTAAACTCAAATAGACAAAGATCATTGAAGGTGCAGTTGGTTAAAATCTGTATTTTACTTCATCACTTTCTTTAGTCTCCATGTTTGTTGCTAAAAGCTCATTGCTGTTGTGTCTCTGCACTGCACAGAGATCACCTGTCAATCAAACATTGTGACCTCTTGTCATTTCTTGTTGTGTTGATATTTGAGTTTGTTGAGGTGGAGCTGGAGCCGTGGAGAAGATCACTGCTCATGATGATGTTTCTTTACCTAAACTCACTTTTTTTTCCCACATGAAAATAGAAACTTCTCTGAGCCCTAAATGTTTGTTGGATATTTGTATTGATGTGTTTGTGTGTTGTTATTTGGGCCTTAACAGAGAAATCAACAGACTTTCTTTTATCACTTTTATCACTGTCTACTCACAGATAAGATCAATGATGGTTAATCAAACTGTAAATATGATTATAATGAGAAGATGATTCACAGTTTTCTGAGATTCTGGTGAAACAAGTGTGTGTATGAGGAAATGTTAATGAAGACACCAAATAAAATAGTTTTTCCTGAAGAATAAATCTAATATTTTCTTTTGTCTAAATTCCCAACACACATAAGACATGCGTAAAATGTGTATTTGTGGACTTTAGGTAATTCTATTTATTGTGATGTTGATTTTCATGAAAATGAAACATCATAATGAGGCCATGGTTAAACAGATGTGATTGAAATGTCCTGGTTTTAGGTTTAATTTCCTAATCTGAGAACCTGATGTGTAGTTTTGTCATTCATGTTGCACATTATAGATATTTATGGGACCAGATTTTTGTGACTGACTGTATCAAAGAGGTTTTGATTTTGATTTTGATTTTGGTGAGTGTTCCCTGAGCAGCAATGCAATCGTGTTGTTTTGATTCACTGAGCTGCTCCTCATCCTGGAATGTGACAGAGCCTGATCCACCCTCCCTTATCTCTCTCTGCTCTCACACTCAGCTGACGTTTCCTTGTTCCCTCACAGATCTGACTGGAAGATGAGCGAACAAACCAATGAGTAATACAGAGGAAGTACACTATATTGTTTTGGACCTCAGTTTGGCCTCAGTTAGGATTTTACATAGTGACCATCAGCGTAGTTTAAAACAGTCAGACTCTCCACTTTGTTCTCCTGCTGGAAAGTCAGTTGAATGACTACAACAAGATGCAATATAACTAAAAAGACATCAAAAAATTACACACAAAATGAGGTTCAAAATGACAAAACATAGGACTGCCTGCTGTTGGTGATTAGTAATGTACTGTATGTGGACTAATGTTATTTTAATGGTTTATTACTCCATTGGCCTCAATTTCTGATACTGATAGACTCCTCTCCAATGTTTCAATATGATTCACTCAGGGCACTTCCTTTTCCTCCATCCATCCAACTTCTTGCACTTATCCGGGGCCAGGTCGCAGGGGCAGCAGTCTAAGCAGTCTAAACTTCCCTCTCCATGGACACCTCCTCCAGCTCTTCCATGAGGATCCCAAGGCGTTCCCAGGTCAGCTGAGTGATATAGTCACTCCAGTGTGTCCTGGGTCTTCTTCCCGGTGGGACATGCCTAGAGCACCTCTCGAGGGAGGCGTCCAGGGGGCATCCGATACAGATGCCCGAACCACCTCAGCTGGCTCCTCTCAATGTGGAGGAGCAGCGGCTCTACTCCGAGCTCCTGCCGGGTGACAGAGCTCCTCACCCTATCTCTAAGGGAGTAGGGTTAGGGTTAGGGTTAGGTTTCCACCCTGCAGAGGAAATTCATTTCAGACGCTTGTATCCAAGATCTAGTTTTTTTCGGTCATAACCCAAAGTTCATGACCATATGTGAGGGTAGAAACGTTGAATGACCAGTAAATTGAGAGCTTCACCTTTCGGCTCAGCTCCGTCTTCACCATGACAGACCAGAACACTGACACATATTACTGTGGCAGCTGCACCGATCCACCTGTCAATCTCACGCTCCATCCTTGCCCACTCGTGAACAAGACCCCAAGATACTTCAACTCCTCAGATTGAGGCAGGAGCTCTCCTCCGACCTGAGGGGCAAGCCACCTAAGTTTTCTGTAGCCTCAGAATTTGAGGTGCTGGTTCTCATTCCAGCCGTTTCACACTTGGCTGCAAACTGCCCCAGTTCATGCTGAAGGTCACCTAAAAAACAAATCTGCCATCCCATGGTTTGAATATCCAAGACCACCTTATGGAGTGACTCCACTACCATTCTGCAATGGCTCCAATCTGACTCTTGCCGCTACAAAACTTGCCCCCAATCTAACTTCTCCACCACAGTTTAGCAAGTTATCATCCTTTGTGCCAGACTTAGATCAGGTTCTTGGTCTTATCAGAGTAAGAAGACAGCTCAGGAGAGCCAAGGATTCTTGACCCCAACATTATACATCATATACTGTTGGAGTCCAGTCATATGGTCACCTAACTTCTAATTCTGGAATATAATGAAAAATTGTACAAAAATGTATAATCTGGCTTTCTGGTCTACTCATGTAGACTGCTTTGGGCCATACTGTCATAGTAGGCAGAATGTCTGAAAATGGCTGGGGAATAATCTTCAAATGTATGACCATTAGATGTGTCAATCTGGATATCTTGGAAGATCTGGACTCAGATGCATTCCTGTGTTGGCAGGCAGACTGCCCTGTGCTGTGTGACAACTCTCCACACTTCGGTGGAACCTGAGAGAGGGACATAAAGTCTGTTAAAGACATTCTGGGGGTCTTGTAGGCAGCCAGTCTGTACCTGCATCAGTCTTATTGCCTTTTAGAGGTGGAGAGTATTCTTAATTCATAGTCTCTTGGATATGTCTCCACAGATGTTGCTTATCTAGATCCTGTCACCCCAACTATGCTTTTGCTGAGGCAGCAAGATGTATCGCTTCCTCAGGCTGTATATGCAAACAATCAACTGACTGGGAAGAGAAGCTGGCACAACATTCAAATTACCTTCCAAACCTGCTACCAAAACCAAGTGGAACACTGACAAGCAAAACTTAAAACTGGGGCGAGTGGTTATGGTTGTTAATCCTCAACTTCCTCCCTGTGGGAAGAGTAATGGAGACGTATTCTGGAGCAGATAGCCAGAGATCAAAGTGAAAGATCAAATTTACCATCATCCAGTTTCCTACCAGGTACTCCTCCCTGAGATCAAGGACTAAACTAAACTTGCAGAGGTGAAACCACACAGTCTAGACTTTATAAAGAAAATAAAACTGTTCACTGTGAACTTGGATTTGTATATGATCTATGGATGTCTTAAACATACTTCAGCCTACACAGTAACCCTTAGGCTTCATAAAGACAAACAGGTCTGGTGCGTTGAGGTACTGTGGAATTCACAGTTGGAACAAGTAACTTGGTTGTTTTATTTCTTTCAGGGAATCAAATATTAAAATACAACTTGAACTCAAATTTTGATTCTATACCTATCAGGTACTACTACAAAACTACTTCAAAAACTTCATCAACCTATTCAAAAACTATTTAGAAATCAGCAGTGATTGAACTCACATTCACACTTAAAGTGTGAAATTAGCTGCATTGTCAAAGTCTGCATTCAATTCTAACCCTAACGCACAGTATTCAACTGCTTCTCCTTGTGGAACAGGTAAAACCTTATTACCTCCCTCTTCTTCCTGCTCTCAAACACAATCAGCTCCACCCTGTTCAGGTGTTTCATTGTTCCCTCCTCTTCAGATCTACAGTTTGTAGATGGGTGGAATCAACATGTGGTGAAGAGGAGGAGCTGACAGGCCCCGTTCACTGCAGAGACACATGTTGTTTAGATCAGAGCTCAGACTAGTTCCTGTTCTGACGAAGTGAAGCTAAGTCAGTTGATTTGTTTGTCTGTGAGAGGTGAAATGGCGCAGAAAGGAGTTCATCTGGACCAGGAGACGATCTCTTGTTCCATCTGTCTGGATCTACTGAAGGATCCAGTGACTATTCCCTGTGGACACAACTACTGCTTCAACTGTATTAAAACCCACTGGGATGAAGAGGATGGGAAAAAAATCCACAGCTGTCCTCAGTGTAGGAAGAACTTCATACCAAGACCAGACCTGTTGAAAAACACCATGTTAGCAGATTTAGTGGAGGAGCTGAAGAAGACTGGACTCCAAGCTGCTCCTGCTGATCACTGCTATGCTGGACCTGAAGATGTGGCCTGTGATGTCTGCACTGGGAGGAAACTCAAAGCTGTCAAGTCCTGTTTGACATGTCCGGCCTCCTACTGTGAGAAACACCTGCAGCTTCACTATGAAGCAGCTCCATTAAAGAAACACAAGCTGGTGGAGCCCTCCAAGAAGCTCCAGGAGAACATCTGCTCTCGTCATGATGAGGTGATGAAGATGTTCTGCCGCACTGATCAGCAGTGTATCTGTCACCTCTGTCTGGATGAACACAAAGGCCATGACACAGTCTCAGCTGCAGCAGAAAGGACTGAGATGCAGAGAGAGCTGGAGCTGAGTCGACAAAAAATCCAGCAGAGAATCCAGGACACAGAGAAAGATGTGAAGGTGCTTCAACAGGAGGTGGAGGCCATCAATGGCTCTGCTGATAAAGCAGTGGAGGACAGTGAGAAGATCTTCACTCAGCTGATCCGTCTCATGGAGAAAAGAAGCTCTGAGCTGAAGCAGCAGATCAGATCCCAGCAGGAAACTCAAGTGAGTGGAGTCAAAGAGCTTCAGAAGAAGCTGGAGCAGGAGATCACTGAGCTGAAGAGGAAAGACGCTGAGCTGAAGCTGCTGTTACACACAGAGGATCACACCCAGTTTCTACACAACTACCCCTCGCTGTCAGCACTCAGTCCATCTACACACTCATCCAGCATCAATATCCGTCCTCTCAGACACTTTGAGGATATGACAGCAGCTGTGTCAGAGCTCAGAGATAAACTACAGGACCTTCTGAGTGGAAAACCGTCAGTGAAACTGACAAGAGTCAATGATGCACTGTCACCACCAGAGCCCAGGACCAGAGCTGACTTCTTACAATATTCACAGGAAATCACACTGGATCCAAACACAGTAAACAGATGTCTGTTATTATCAGGGGGACACAGAAAAGTAACACGAGGTCGAAAACCACAGTCTTACCCTGATCACCCAGATAGATTCACTGCATATTATCAGGTCCTGAGTAGAGAAAGTCTGACTGGATGTTGTTACTGGGAGGTGGAGTGGAGAGGAGGAGGAGTTTATGTAGCAGTCGCATACAAGAATATCAGCAGAGCAGGGGATGAATGTAGATTTGGATTCAATGATAAGTCTTGGGTGTTACATTGTTACAACAACGGTTTCACATTTTGGTTCAACAACATCCAGACTCCAGTCTCAGGTCCTCAGTCCTCCAGAGTAGGAGTGTACCTGGATCACAGTGCAGGTATTCTATCCTTCTACAGCGTCTCTGAAACCATGACTCTCCTCCACAGAGTCCAGACCACTTTCACTCAGCCTCTACATGCTGGATTTTGGCTTCCATGGTCTGACGGAGACACAGCAGAGTTGTGTAAACTCAAATAGACAAAGAAGAAGTAAGCACAGCAGCAACTTTACTTCTTGAGGACACTATGAAAAACCAATCTGTCCCAGGACCTGCTTAGCTGCACAGCTGCTGATAAAAAGGCTCTCCAGTTTGTCATCAAGTTGGCTCAAAGCATCACTGACACTTGTCCAATTGCCGATGTCTATGTAGCGCCACAAACATAATTAAGGACTCTCCACACCCAAGACACACTTAAAACTGCTGCCCAAGTGCCATTGGAATAACAAATGCGTTTATGCAATAGTCTACCATTTGCTTCCCAATATCCAAAGGTGTGCAATATCACTCTAGTTCTTTATTTTGCATGTAGTTATTTTATGTATTTTTTTATTTGTTATTGTTGCTGGTTATGGTTATCTGTTATGGTTAGCTGTCTGTTGTCAATTTTGTTGTACTGCTGTCCAATAACTTTAGTGATGGATGGATGGATTGATCTTTGAAGGTGTAGCTGAGAGATGTCAATCAAACATTATGGGCAGGACTTTGACCTCTTGTCATTTCTTGTTGTGTTGATGTTTGAGTTTGTTGAGGTGGAGCTGGAGCCGTGAAGGAGATCACTGCTCATGATGATGTTTCTTTACCTAAACTCACGTTTGTCCACATGGAAATAGAAACTTCTCTGAGTTCTAAATGTTTGTTGGATATTTGTGTTGATGTGTTTGTGTGTTGTTGTTTATCTTTGACTACATGGGCTATTTGGTCTTTTTATTCTCATTGTGTAAAGAAAGAAATCTAGATCATGTTTACATTGATGTGTTTGTCGGATCAAATCTTGTTTTGATGAAATTCACTCAGGTATTTGAGATTTCATCAAACTTTAAATATGATAATAATCAATAAGGAGATGGTTAAATATTTTTTGAGATTCAGGTGAAACCAAGTGATTGTGTGGATGAAGTGAATCTGTGAAATTACTGAGTCATTTAAGAGACATTACTGATCAATGTGAACAAATGGAAACTTCATATCACCAATAAAACTGAAAAAAGATTATCCGACACTTGATTGTCTTCCATCTTTTACTACGTGCCCTGAATGCAGCGTCAGTGTAACAAGGTGTGACTCCTGTAAACAAACTGACTGATCACATATATTTAAATGTGTCTTGTTAAGCTGCCAGACGCTGAGTGAAGTCTTTCCTCGTCATCCTGCAGTGACCATGACAGCAGGTGAACAACTGAAATCTGAAAACTGATGCTCAACACAAGAGGGCGCCGTCCTCCTGCTGACCAGGGAGGTAGTGGAGGTTAAAGCTCCTCAACTCACTGTGTCTGAAGGTTTTAGTGAAGATGATGATTTTAGGCTGAGTAGGTTTATACTAAAAGGGCCTGGTGTTATTCATCCTGGTTAGTGATGTGAAGCTGCTGTAAGTCATTAGAAATTCATCTTTTTACATTTACTTATTTTATCTATCAGAAAATGTTCGTAGGAAAATGATGAATTTATGTAAACTCCTCAAAAGTTTTTGGAAATGTTATTTCCATAATTTATTTCTACCCTTTAATAATAGCAATTGGTGTTGTACTTTATATCGTTGGAAAGCCTGATTGGCCACCTTTACAACAAAGTACAACTTATAAGGATTGTGTATCGGTGGAATGAGCAACATGGGTAACGTGTGGGTAGTGCCAAAAAAAAAAGTGCCAACATCCCTTGCAATATTCTCCTGTTGGTATTCACTCTGGTTTTGAGTTTTGTTTGGTGGATTGGATGATTGCACTTCCACATTTATAAGGAAAAAACAATACATATTGTCCATTTTTACACTTAATTCATTTGACACTGTCAGGAACCCAGTAGTGTGTGGAAGATCCATACAGAGCTACAAGAGCTTAGCACCTCCTCCTCGTGCTGGTCACCAGCCTGGTCACATGTTACTGTCAGATGTGTCAAGGAAGGTTGAGGTTCCCAGGCCCAGCCTTCAGAAGAAAACGTAATGTTATCTTAAGATATCATAACCTTTAAGTGTGTTTTGATTACTGTTAAAGTCCCCCTCCCGTGACCGGTTTTGGTTATTTTAAAACATTCTCTGTGGTCTTTAAATTGTGATTATGAAGTTTTAACCAAAATCACAAAACCTGTGCCATTTCCCAGGGCTTTCCTTCTGCACAGCACCAGCAGCTCATTAGCAATGCACCTCTGGAGGGTGGGCGGAGACTGTGCTGCTCTGCACCCACCCAGCCACCCCCTCGCTCGCTGACTGCTGGACGTTGTACAATTACCGATTCCGCGTAAAACTGCACACTGGGATTCGATCCCAGACTGGAATATAGTCCTTGCTCATGGTGCAAGCTGCTCTACCAGGTGAGCAATACCTGTTATACCTTAACAGCTACACCGAGCTGTCAAGCCTTTCACCTCTGAGCCAGATGCAGAGCGGGGCGGGAGCTTGTAGCACTAGTGCCCTCCCCTGGAGTTGTGACGCGTCAAACCCAGTCTCCCTGAAACGGCCAGTTTGCGTCTGCCATTGGTTCACAGCAATTTGAAGGCAGAAAAACTCAGAAATGCAATTTTGCACTTCCTTTTCTTTTGATATGTCCTCTAACACAAGAAAAATGCCACAGGAACATGTGAAAAGCACGAAAAACACGATTTTCATGGGAGGGGGTCTTTAAAGACAGGAGAATAGATAGTCATCTGTGATTTATCATTGATTTAATGGTGAAGAACGGAGTGAGAATTGTATCCTGTAATTTTTGCCAGTTTAAGATATTATAACCTTAAAATGTGTTTTGCTTGATGTTAAAGACAGAAGAAGATAGGCATCTGTGATTTATCATGGTATCTCGTGTTAAAAGCAGACCGGAGTAGCCCGGAACCTCAGGGAGGGGGTGTCAAGGAAAGTTGAGGGTCCCGGGCTCAGCCTTCAGAGGGAATATCATTTTTGCTATCTTATGATAATATGATCAGAAAAAGTATTTTTGCTTAATATGACTAGTGTTTAAGACAAGGAAAGATGGTTATATGTGATTTGCAATTGTATTAAATGGTAAGATCAGGATGAGAAAGTGATGTGTTTTCCGCTGTATTGAGATTTATGGTGAAACCTGACCTGATGAAATAATTGCTGTAACCTGTTGAAAAAGGGAAGGAGAGGCAGAACAAGGTTAACGAATGAGGAACCTGTTCATGTGTTTTCTTATTCCCTCCCCTTCAGATCTACAGTTTGAAGATGGGTGGAACCAACATGTGGTGAAGAGGAGGAGCTGACAGGCCCCGTTCACTGCAGAGACACATGTTGTTTAGATCAGAGCTCAAACTAGTTTCACTTCTGAGCAACAGAAAGTCAGACAGTCGTCGTCTGTGAGAGGTGAAATGGCGCAGAAAGGAGTTCATCTGGACCAGGAGACCTTCTCTTGTTCCATCTGTCTGGATCCACTGAAGGATCCAGTGACTATTCCCTGTGGACACAGCTACTGCTTCAGCTGTATTAAAACCCACTGGGATGGAGAGGATGGAAAGAAAATCCACAGCTGCCCTCAGTGTAGGAAGAAGTTCATACCAAAGCCTGACCTGGTGAAAAATACCATGTTAGCAGCTTTAGTGGAGGAGCTGAAGAAGACTGGACTCCAAGCTGCTCCTGCTGATCACTGCTATGATGGACCTGAAGATGTGGCCTGTGATGTCTGCACTGGGAGAAAACTCAAAGCTGTCAAGTCCTGTCTGACGTGTCCAGCCTCCTACTGTGAGAATCATCTCCAACCTCATTATGAAGCAGCTCCATTTAAGAAACACAAGCTGGTGGAGCCCTCCAAGAAGCTCCAGGAGAACATCTGCTCTCGTCATGATGAGGTGATGAAGATGTTCTGCCGCACTGATCAGCAGTGTATCTGTTATCTCTGCTCTGTGGAGGAACATAAAGGTCACGACACAGTCTCAGCTGCAGCAGAAAGGACTGAGAGGCAGAGAGAGCTGGAGCTGAGTCGACAAAAAATCCAGCAGAGAATCCAGGACAGAGAGAAAGATGTGAAGGTGCTTCAACAGGAGGTGGAGGCCATCAATGGCTCTGCTGATAAAGCAGTGGAGGACAGTGAGAAGATCTTCACTCAGCTGATCCGTCTCATGGAGAAAAGAAGCTCTGAGCTGAAGCAGCAGATCAGATCCCAGCAGGAAACTCAAGTGAGTGGAGTCAAAGAGCTTCAGAAGAAGCTGGAGCAGGAGATCACTGAGCTGAAGAAGAAAGACGCTGAGCTGAAGCTGCTGTCACAGACAGAGGATCACACCCAGTTTCTACACAACTACCCCTCACTGTCAACACTCAGTCCATCTACACACTCATCCAGCATCGATATCCGTCCTCTCAGACACTTTGAGGATGTGACAGCAGCTGTATCAGAGCTCAGAGACATACTACATGACCTTCTGAGAGACACATGGACAAACATCTCACTGACACCAACTGAAGTGGATGTTTTACCTTCACCACCAGAGCCCAGGACCAGAACTGACTTCTTAAGATATTCACAGGAAATCACACTGGATCCAAACACAGCAAACAAACGTCTGTTATTATCTGATGGAAACAGGAAAGTAACAGTGATGAATAAAGATCAGTTTTCTAGTCACCCAGAGAGATTCACTTCATATGATCAGGTCCTGAGTAGAGAGAGTCTGACTGGACGTTGTTACTGGGAGGTGGAGTGGAGAGGAGGAGGAGTTTATGTAGCAGTCGCATACAAGAATATCAGCATAGAACGTGGGTTTGGAGATAATGACAAATCTTGGGCGTTAGTTTGTTCCAAGAACAGTTTCACATTTTGTTTCAACAGCATCAAGACTCCAGTCTCAGGTCCTCAGTCCTCCAGAGTAGGAGTGTACCTGGATCACAGAGCAGGTATTCTGTCCTTCTACGGCGTCTCTGAAACCATGACTCTCCTCCACAGAGTCCAGACCACATTCACTCAGCCTCTACATGCTGGATTTTGGGTTGGTGTTGGATCCACAGCAGAGTTGTGTAAACTCTTCATTGAAGGTGCAGTTGGTTAAAATCTGTATTTTAGTTCATCACTTTCTTTAGTCTCCATGTTTGTTGCTAAAAGCTCATTGCTGTTGTGTCTCTGCACTGCACAGAGATCACCTGTCAATCAAACATTGTGGGCGGGACTTTGACCTCTTGTCATTTCTTGTTGTGTTGATGTTTGAGTTTGTTGAGGTGGAGCTGGAGCCGTGGAGGAGATCACTGCTCATGATGATGTTTCTTTACCTAAACTCACATTTCTCCACATGAAAATAGAAACTTCTCTGAGCTCTGAATGTTTGTTGGATATTTGTGTTGATGTGTTTGTGTGTTCTTGTTTATCTTTGACTACATGGGCTATTTGGACTTTTTGTTCTCCTTGTGTAAAGAAAGAAGTCTAGATTACATTTACATGGGTGTCAGATCAAATCTTGTTTTGATCAAATTCACTCACGATCTTTGAGATTCAATCAAACTGTAAATATGATTAAAAATTAATGAGGAGATGGTTTAATCTTTTTTGAGATTCGGGTGAAACAGTGATTGTGTGGATGAAGTGAATCTGTTCATGAAATCAATGAGTCATTTAAGAGACTTTACTGATCAATGTGTGAACAAATGGAAACTTCATATCATCAATAAAACTGAATCAATCAATCAAACACTTTCTTGTCTCCCATCTTTCCCACGTGGCCTGAATGCAGCATCAGTGTAACAGGCTGTGACTCCTGTGAACAAACTGACTCAGTGTGATGTCACATTTATTTAAATGTGTCTCCACTGATGTTGTTTTAAGTTTCCAGACGCTGAGTGAAGTTTTTCCTCGTCTTCCTGCAGTGACCATTCCAGCAGGTGAACAACTGAAATGTGAAAACTGATGCTCAACACAAGAGGGCGCCGTCCTCCTGCTGACCAGGGAGGTAGTGGAGGTTAAAGCTCCTCAACTCACTGTGTCTGAAGGTTTTAGTGAAGGTGATGATTTTAGGTTGATAAGGTTTATACCAAAAGGGCCTGATGTCATTCATCCTGGTTAGTGATGTGAAGCTGCTGTAAGTCATTAGAAATTCTTCTTTTTACATTTACTTATTTTATCTATCAGAAAATGTTCGTAGGAAAATGATGAATTTATGTAAACTCCTGAAAAATGTTTGGAAATGTTATTTCCATAATTTATTTCTACCCTTTAATAATAGCAATTGGTGTTGTACTTTATATCGTTGGGAAGCCTGATTGGCCACCTTTACAACAAAGTACAACTTAGAAGGATTGTGTATCGGTGGAATGAGCAACACGGGTAACGTGTGGGTAGTGCCAAAAAAAAATGTGCCAACATCCCCTGCAATATTCTCCTGTTGGTATTCACTCTGGTTTTGAGTTTTGTTTGGTGGATTGGATGATTGCACTTCCACATTTATAAGGAAAAAACAATACATATTGGCCATTTTTACACTTAATTCATTTGACACTGTCAGGAACCCAGTTGAGTAGTGTGTGGAAGATCCATGCACAGCCACAAGAGCTTAGCACCTCCTCCTCGTGCTGGTCACCGGCCTGGTCACATGTTACTGTCAGATGTGTCGAGGAAGGTTGAGGTTCCCAGGCTCAGCCTTCAGAAGAAAACGTAATGTAATCTTAAGATATCATAACCTTCAAGTGTGTTTTGCTTACTGTTAAAGACAGGAGTAGATAGTCATCTGTGATTTATCATTGATTTAATGGTGAAGAACGGAGTGAGAATTGTATCCTGTAATTTTTGCCAGTTTAAGATATTATAACCTTAAAATGTGTTTTGCTTGATGTTAAAGACAGATAGGCCTCTGTGATTTATCATGGTATCTCATGTTAAAAGCAGACTGAGTAGCCCGGAACCTCAGGGAGGGGGTGTCAAGGAAAGTTGAGGGTCCCGGGCTCAGCCTTCAGAGGGAATATGATTTTTGTTATCTTATGATATTATGATCAGAAAAAGTATTTTTGCTTAATATGACTAGTGTTTAAGACAAGGAAAGATGGTTATATGTGATTTGCAATTGTATTAAATGGTAAGATCAGGATGAGAAAGTGATGTGTTTTCCGCTGTATTGAGATTGGTGGTGAAACCTGACCTGATGAAATGATTGCTGTAACCTGTTAAAAAAGGGAAGAAGGAGAGGCAAAACAAGGTTAACGAATGAGGAACCTGTTCATGTGTTTTCTTATTCCCTCCCCTTCAGATCTACAGTTTGAAGATGGGTGGAACCAACATGTGGTGAAGAGGACGAGCTGACAGGCCCCGTTCACTGCAGAGACACATGTTGTTTAGATCAGAGCTCAAACTAGTTCCTGTTGAAGTGAAGCTCAGACAGTTGATTTCTTCGTCTGTGAGAGGTGAAATGGCGCAGAAAGGAGTTCATCTGGACCAGGAGACCCTCTCTTGTTCCATCTGTCTGGATCTACTGAAGGATCCAGTGGCTATTCCCTGTGGACACAGCTACTGCTTCAACTGTATTAAAACCCACTGGGATGGAGAGGATGGGAAGACAATCCACAGCTGCCCTCAGTGTAGGAAGAACTTCATACCAATACCTGACCTGGTGAAAAACACCATGTTAGCAGCTTTAGTGGAGGAGCTGAAAAAGACTGGACTCCAAGCTGCTCCTGCTGATCACTGCTATGCTGGACCTGAAGATGTGGCCTGTGATGTCTGCACTGGGAGGAAACTCAAAGCTGTCAAGTCCTGTCTGACGTGTTTGGCTTCTTACTGTGAGAAACACCTGCAGCCTCATTATGAAGCAGCTCCATTAAAGAAACACAAGCTGGTGGAGCCCTCCAAGAAGCTCCAGGAGAACATCTGCTCTCGTCATGATGAGGTAATGAAGATGTTCTGCCGCACTGATCAGCAGTGTATCTGTTATCTCTGCTCTGTGGATGAACATAAAGGCCATGACACAGTCTCAGCTGCAGCAGAAAGGACTGAGAGGCAGAGAGAGCTGGAGCTGAGTCAACAGAAAATCCAGCAGAGAATCCAGGACACAGAGAAAGATGTGAAGCTGCTTCAACAGGAGGTGGAGGCCATCAATGGCTCTGCTGATAAAGCAGTGGAGGACAGTGAGAAGATCTTCACTCAGCTGATCCGTCTCATGGAGAAAAGAAGCTCTGAGCTGAAGCAGCAGATCAGATCCCAGCAGGAAACTCAAGTGAGTGGAGTCAAAGAGCTTCAGAAGAAGCTGGAGCAGGAGATCACTGAGCTGAAGAGGAAAGACGCTGAGCTGAAGCTGCTGTCACACACAGAGGATCACACCCAGTTTCTACACAACTACCCCTCACTGTCAGCACTCAGTCCATCTACACACTCATCCAGCATCAATATCCGTCCTCTCAGACACTTTGAGGATGTGACAGCAGCTGTGTCAGAGCTCAGAGATAAACTACAGGACCTTCTGAGAGACACATGGACAAACATCTCACTGACAGTGACTCAAGTGGATGTTTTACTGTCACCACCAGAGCCCAGGACCAGAGCTGGATTCTTAAGATATTCACAGGAAATCACCCTGGATCCAAACACAGCACACACAGAACTGTTATTATCTGAGGGAAACAGGAAAGCAACAGTGATGAGTGAAGATCAGTCTTATTCTGATCACCCAGACAGATTCACTTCATGGTGGCAGGTCCTGAGTAGAGAGAGTCTGACTGGACGTTGTTACTGGGAGGTGGAGTGGAGAGGAGAAGGAGTTGATGTAGCAGTCGCATACAAGAATATCAGCAGAAAAAGTTGGTTTGGAGGGAGTGATAAATCTTGGTCGTTAATTAGCTTCAACAACAGGTTCACATTTTATTTCAACAACATCCAGACTCCAGTCTCAGGTCCTCAGTCCTCCAGAGTAGGAGTGTACCTGGATCACAGTGCAGGTATTCTGTCCTTCTACAGCGTCTCTGAAACCATGACTCTCCTCCACAGAGTCCAGACCACATTCACTCAGCCTCTACATGCTGGATTTGGGCTTGGTGTTGGATCCACAGCAGAGTTGTGTAAACTCAAATAGACAAAGATCATTGAAGGTGCAGTTGGTTAAAATCTGTATTTTAGTTCATCACTTTCTTTAGTCTCCATGTTTGTTGCTAAAAGCTCATTGCTGTTGTGTCTCTGCACTGCACAGAGATCACCTGTCAATCAAACATTGTGGGCGGGACTTTGACCTCTTGTCATTTCTTGTTGTGTTGATGTTTGAGTTTGTTGAGGTGGAGCTGGAGCCGTGGAGGAGATCACTGCTCATGATGATGTTTCTTTACCTAAACTCACATTTCTCCACATGAAAATAGAAACTTCTCTGAGCTCTAAATGTTTGTTGGATATTTGTGTTGATGTGTTTGTGTTTAATTGTTTATCTTTGACTACATGGGCTATTTGATCTTTTTCTTCTCATTGTGAAAGAAATCTTGCTATTGTTCAAATCCACTCACATATAAGGTCTTTGAGATTTAATCAAACTGTAAATATCATGATAAAAAATAATGTAGCGATGGTTTAATATTTTTTGAGATTCAGGTGAAACAGTGATTGAGTGGATGAAGCGAATCTGTTAATAAAATCACTGAGACATGTAAGAGACTTTACTGATCAATGTGTGAACAAATGGAAGCTTCATATCATCAATAAAACTGAATTAATCAATCAAACACTTTCTTGTCTTCCATCTTTCCCACGTGCCCTGAATACAGCATCAGTGTAGCAGGCTGTGACTCCTGTGAACAAACTGACTCAGTGTGATGTTACATATATTCAAATGTGTCTCCACTGATGTTGTTTTAAGTTTCCAGAGGCTGAGTGGAGTTTTTCCTCGTCCTCCTGCAGTGACCATCACAGCAGGTGAACAACTGAAATCTGAAAACTGATGCTCAACACAAGAGGGCGCCGTCCTCCTGCTGACCAGGGAGGTAGTGGAGGTTAAAGCAGAACTTTGCAAGTCGGCCGGAAATAGCTCGCTCCTTCGTTGGTTTCTCTTTTTTTCCCTCTCCGGAGCTCCCCCACAGTTCTGGTAGGCACATGTCACTGTCGTAAAAAAAAAAAAAAAAACTCGCCGCCACCACCTCCGCCCCCTACACGTGCTTGTGTTTACTGCTGTTTGCTAAGCCCTGCTAACACCGAGCTAATGCTAACACGGAGCTAATGCTAACACGGAGCTAACGCTAGCACAGAGCTAACGCTAATACGGCCACACACAGACACAAAGACACAAAGACACAGACATACACACACATGAATAAAGGTTCCAAAACGCGAAGATGTGTGTGTGTGTGTCATGATGTATTACATTATCTTATAAAAGACCCATGGTGTGTGTGTCTGTGTTAGCATTAGCTCCCCGTTAGCCACAAGCTGAACTTCCTCAGTACAAACATTTCATGTTTCCATGGTTTCCTCCGACTTTCCGAACTCAAACCAATCACGATTCGTGACATGCATGACGTCATATGCGTTCTTATCTCGTACTGCCGTAAGGCAGTTTCTCGCGATACTTCTATCCATTGACGAGATTTGTAACACCGAGACGGACGACTGATCTTGCAAGTGCGGTTTTCAGCCAGTGGGGGGGGTGAGCGCATTGGCCTAGACCCCATTCACTTCATAACAGGTCACTCAACCATCACAGTGACTCTGAGCCACAATAATTACAGCCCAAATCCTGCATAGTTCCGCTTTAAAGCTCCTCCTGGTTAGTGATGTGAAGCTGCTGTAAGTCATTAGAAATTATTTTTTAAAGTTTAATTAAACGCAGAAAATGTTTTTTATTTTAATTATCAGAAAATGTTGATAGGAAAATGATGAATTTATGTAGTTTGTGTTTGATTAATGTGACTATACCTGACTCTTATGAGAAAGAAATTGATCATGTATGTGTGACATTTTTGATAGTGATCTGCTTTGATGTTAATTTGTTCCATTTATTTAAACTGGCTTCACTGTAGTGTGTTGAGTTGTTTTAAACAACACCCGTTTCATTCTTGATGCTCGTGTCTATGTACTGTATAAATGCACTGACACTAATCAATAAAACATTTATATTTGCAGTTATGATCATGGTGTAACCTCGTCAGTGTGATGTCTGTTGGATCATTTGGATCAACTGAAAAGACGTTATTAATCACATGTGGAATTCACAATTACAAGAACTAACCTCTTTGGTTTATTTCTGTAAGAGTATCAAATATTAAAATACAACTTTTACTCAAGAAAAAGAGAAGTAAAGATGCGTTGTCAAACTTGTAAACACACAGTATCAAACTGCTCCTCCTCTTGGAACAAAGTCAAACCTGATCACCTCCCTCTTCTTCCTGCTCTCAAACACAGTGAGCTCCACCCAGTTCAGGTGTTTCCTTGTTCCCTCCCCTTCAGATCTACAGTTTGAAGATGGGTGGAACCAACATGTGGTGAAGAGGAGGAGCTGACAGGCCCCGTTCACTGCAGAGACACATGTTGTTTAGATCAGAGCTCAAACTAGTTTCACTTCTGAGCAACAGAAACTCAGACAGTCGTCGTCTGTGAGAGGTGAAATGGCGCAGAAAGGAGTTCATCTGGACCAGGAGACCTTCTCTTGTTCCATCTATCTGGATCTACTGAAGGATCCAGTGACTATTCCCTGTGGACACAGCTACTGCTTCAACTGTATTAAAGCCCACTGGGATGGAGAGGATGGGAAAAAAATCCACAGCTGTCCTCAGTGTAGGAAGAACTTCACACCAAGACCTGACCTGGTGAAAAATACCATGTTAGCAGCTTTAGTGGAGGAGCTGAAGAAGACTGGACTCCAAGCTGCTCCTGCTGATGACTGCTATGCTGGACCTGAAGATGTGGCCTGTGATGTCTGCACTGGGAGAAAACTCAAAGCTGTCAAGTCCTGTTTGACGTGTCCGGCCTCCTACTGTGAGAATCACCTGCAGCCTCATTATGAAGCAGCTCCATTAAAGAAACACAAGCTGGTGGAGCCCTCCAAGAAGCTCCAGGAGAACATCTGCTCTCGTCATGATGAGGTGATGAAGATGTTCTGCCGCACTGATCAACAGTGTATCTGTTATCTCTGCTCTGTGGATGAACATAAAGGCCACGACACAGTCTCAGCTGCAGCAGAAAGGACTGAGAGGCAGAGAGAGCTGGAGTTGAGTCGACAAAAAATCCAGCAGAGAATCCAGGACACAGAGAAAGATGTGAAGGTGCTTCAACAGGAGGTGGAGGCCATCAATGGCTCTGCTGATAAAGCAGTGGAGGACAGTGAGAAGATCTTCACTCAGCTGATCCGTCTCATGGAGAAAAGAAGCTCTGAGCTGAAGCAGCAGATCAGATCCCAGCAGGAAACTCAAGTGAGTGGAGTCAAAGAGCTTCAGAAGAAGCTGGAGCAGGAGATCACTGAGCTGAAGAGGAAAGACGCTGAGCTGAAGCTGCTGTCACACACAGAGGATCACACCCAGTTTCTACACAACTACCCCTCACTGTCAGCACTCAGTCCATCTACACACTCATCCAGCATCAATATCCGTCCTCTCAGACACTTTGAGGATGTGACAGCAGCTGTGTCAGAGCTCAGAGATAAACTACAGGACCTTCTGAGAGACACATGGACAAACATCTCACTGACAGAGACTCAAGTGGATGTTTTACTGTCACCACCAGAGCCCAGGACCAGAGCTGACTTCTTAAGATATTCACAGGAAATCACACTGGATCCAAACACAGCACACAGAAAACTGTTATTATCTGAGGGAAACAGGAAAGTAACATTAACGAATAAAGTTCAGTCTTATTCTAGTCACCCAGACAGATTCACTTCAGGTGTTCAGGTCCTGAGTAGAGAGAGTCTGACTGGACGATGTTACTTTGAGGTGGAGTGGACAGGAGGAGGAGTTCATGTAGCAGTTGCATACAAGAATATCAGCAGAGCAGAGAGAGAAAGTTGGTTTGGACGAAATGACAAATCTTGGGCGTTAGATTGTTTCAACAACAGTTTCACATTTAGGTTCAACAACATCCAGACTCCAGTCTCAGGTCCTCAGTCCTCCAGAGTAGGAGTGTACCTGGATCACAGAGCAGGTATTCTGTCCTTCTACAGCGTCTCTGAAACCATGACTCTCCTCCACAGAGTCCAGACCACATTCACTCAGCCTCTACATGCTGGAGTTGGGCTTGGTGTTGGATCCACAGCAGAGTTTTATAAACTCAAATAGACAAAGATCATTGAAGGAGCAGTTGGTTAAGATCTGTATTTTAGTTCATCACTTTCTTTAGTCTCCATGTTTGTTGCTAAAAGCTCATTGCTGTTGTGTCTCTGCACTGCACAGAGATCACCTGTCAATCAAACATTGTGGGCGGGACTTTGACCTCTTGTCATTTCTTGTTGTGTTGATGTTTGAGTTTGTTGAGGTGGAGCTGGAGCCGTGGAGGAGATCACTGCTCATGATGATGTTTCTTTACCTAAACTCACATTTCATTTCTCCACATGAAAATAGAAACTTCTCTGAACTCTAAATGTTTGTTGGATGTTTGTGTTGATGTTATGTATTTGTGTTTAATTGTTTATCATTGACTACATGGGCTATTTGGTCTTTTTGTATTCTTCTGCTCTCCCTATGTAAAGAAAGAAGTCTAGATTACATTTACATGGATGTCAGATCAAATCTTGTTTTGGTCATATTCACTCAGGTCTTTGAGATTTAGTCAAAGTGTAAATATCATGATAAAAGTTAATGAGGAGAAGGTTGATTATTTTTTGAGATTCGGGTAAAACAAAGTGATTGTGTGGATTAAGTGAATCTGTTAATTAAATCACTGAGTCATTTAAGAGACTTTATTGGACAATATGTGAACATACTGAGGATCCATATCATCAATAAAACTGAATGAATCAAACACTTTCTTGTCTTCCATCTTTCCCACGTGCCCTGAATGCAGCATCAGTGTAACAGGCTGTGACTCCTGTGAACAAACTGACTCAGTGTGATGTTACATATATTTAAATGTGTCTCCACTGATGTTGTTTTAAGTGTCCAGAGGATGAGTGAAGTTTTTCCTCGTCTTCCTGCAGTGACCATCACAGCAGGTGAACAACTGAAATCTGAAAACTGATGCTCAACACAAGAGGGCGCCGTCCTCCTGCTGGCCAGGGAGGTAGTGGAGGTTAAAGCTCCTCAACTCACTGTGTCTGAAGGTTTTATTGAAGATGATGATTTTAGGCTGATTAGGTTTATACTACAAGGGCCTGATGTCATTCATCCTGGTTAGTGATGTGAAGCTGCTCTAAGTCATTAGAAATTCTTCTTTTTACATTTACTTATTTTATCTATCAGAAAATGTTTGTAGGAAAATGATGAATTTATGTAAACTCCTCAAAAATTTTTGGAAATATTATTTCCGTAATTTATTTCTACCCTTTAATAATAGCAATTGGTGTTGTACTTTATATCGTTGGAAAGCCTGATTGGCCACCTTTACAACAAAGTACAACTTATAAGGATTGTGCATCGGTGGAATGAGCAACACGGGTAACGTGTGGGTAGTGCCAAAAAAAAATGTGCCAACATCCCCTGCAATATTCTCCTGTTGGTATTCACTCTGGTTTTGAGTTTTGTTTGGTGGATTGGATGATTGCACTTCCACATTTATAAGGAAAAAACAATACATATTGGCCATTTTTACACTTAATTCATTTGACACTGTCAGGAACCCAGTAGTGTGTGGAAGATCCATACAGAGCCACAAGAGCTTAGCACCTCCTCCTCGTGCTGGTCACCGGCCTGGTCACATGTTACTGTCAGATGTGTCAAGGAAGGTTGAGGTTCCCAGGCTCAGCCTTCAGAAGAAAACGTAATGTAATCTTAAGATATCATAACCTTTAAGTGTGTTTTGCTTACTGACAGGATAAGATAGTCATCTGTGATTTATCATTGATTTAATGGTGAAGAACGGAGTGAGAATTGTATCCTGTAATTTTTGCCAGCTTAAGATATTATAACCTTAAAATGTGTTTTGCTTGATGTTAAAGACAGAGGCATCTGTGATTTATCATGGTATCTCATGTTAAAAGCAGACTGAGTAGCCCGGAACCTCAGGGAGGGGGTGTCAAGGAAAGTTGAGGGTCCCGGGCTCAGCCTTCAGAGGGAATATGATTTTTGCTATCTTATGATATTATGATCAGAAAAAGTATTTTTGCTTAATATGACTAGAGTTTAAGACAAGGAAAGATGGTTTTATGTGATTTGCAATTGTATCTAATGGTAAGATCAGGATGAGAAAGTGATGTGTTTTCCGCTGTATTGCGATTTGTGGTGAAATGACTGCTGTAGCCTGTTAAAAAGGGAAGTAGGAGAGGCAGGACAAGGTTAATGAATGAGGAACCCGATCATGTGTTTTCCTTTCCCTCCCCTTCAGATCTACAGTTTGAAGATGGTGGAACCAACATGTGGTGAAGAGGAGGAGCTGACAGGCCCCGTTCACTGCAGAGACACATGTTGTTTAGATCAGAGCTCAAACAAGTTTCACTTCTGAGCAACAGAAACTCAGACAGTCGTCGTCTGTGAGACGTGAAATGGCGCAGAAAGAAGTTCATCTGGACCAGGAGACCTTCTCTTGTTCCATCTGTCTGGATCTACTGAAGGATCCAGTGACTATTCCCTGTGGACACAGCTACTGCTTCAACTGTATTAAAACCCACTGGGATGGAGAGGATGGAAAGAAAATCTACAGCTGTCCTCAGTGTAGGAAGAACTTCACACCAAGACCTGACCTGGTGAAAAATACCATGTTAGCAGCTTTAGTGGAGGAGCTGAAGAAGACTGGACTCCAAGCTGCTCCTGCTGATCACTGCTATGCTGGACCTGAAGATGTGGCCTGTGATGTCTGCACTGGGAGAAAACTCAAAGCTGTCAAGTCCTGTTTGACGTGTCCGGCCTCCTACTGTGAGAAACACCTGCAGCCTCATTATGAAGCAGCTCCTTTAAAGAAACACAAGCTGGTGGAGCCCTCCAAGAAGCTCCAGGAGAACATCTGCTCTCGTCATGATGAGGTGATGAAGATGTTCTGCCGCACTGATCAGCAGTGTATCTGTTATCTCTGCTCTGTGGATGAACATAAAGGCCACGACACAGTCTCAGCTGCAACAGAAAGGACTGAGAGGCAGAGAGAGCTGGAGTTGAGTCAACAAAACATCCAGCAGAGAATCCAGGACACAGAGAAAGATGTGAAGGTGCTTCAACAGGAGGTGGAGGCCATCAATGGCTCTGCTGATAAAGCAGTGGAGGACAGTGAGAAGATCTTCACTCAGCTGATCCGTCTCATGGAGAAAAGAAGCTCTGAGCTGAAGCAGCAGATCAGATCCCAGCAGGAAACTCAAGTGAGTGGAGTCAAAGAGCTTCAGAAGAAGCTGGAGCAGGAGATCACTGAGCTGAAGAGGAAAGACGCTGAGCTGAAGCTGCTGTCACACACAGAGGATCACACCCAGTTTCTACACAACTACCCCTCACTGTCAGCACTCAGTCCATCTACACACTCATCCAGAATCAATATCCATCCTCTCAGACACTTTGAGGATGTGACAGCAGCTGTGTCAGAGCTCAGAGATAAACTACAGGACCTTCTGAGAGACACATGGACAAACATCTCACTGACAGTGACTCAAGTGGATGTTTTACTGTCACCACCAGAGCCCAGGACCAGAGCTGGATTCTTAAGATATTCACAGGAAATCACCCTGGATCCAAACACAGCACACACAGAACTGTTATTATCTGAGGGAAACAGGAAAGCAACAGTGATGAGTGAAGATCAGTCTTATTCTGATCACCCAGACAGATTCACTTCATGGTGGCAGGTCCTGAGTAGAGAGAGTCTGACTGGACGTTGTTACTGGGAGGTGGAGTGGAGAGGAGAAGGAGTTGATGTAGCAGTCGCATACAAGAATATCAGCAGAAAAAGTTGGTTTGGAGGGAGTGATACTGTAAATCTTGGTCGTTAATTAGCTTCAACAACAGGTTCACATTTTATTTCAACAACATCCAGACTCCAGTCTCAGGTCCTCAGTCCTCCAGAGTAGGAGTGTACCTGGATCACAGAGCAGGTATTCTGTCCTTCTACAGCGTCTCTGAAACCATGACTCCTCCACAGAGTCCAGACCACATTCACTCAGCCTCTACATGCTGGATTTGGGCTTGGTGTTGGATCCACAGCAGAGTTGTGTAAACTCAAATAGACAAAGATCATTGAAGGTGCAGTTGGTTAAAATCTGTACTTTAGTTCACCACTTTCTTTAGTCTCCATGTTTGTTGCTAAAAGCTCATTGCTGTTGTGTCTCTGCACTGCACAGAGATCACCTGTCAATCAAACATTGTGGGCGGGACTTTGACCTCTTGTCATTTCTTGTTGTGTTGATGTTTGAGTTTGTTGAGGTGGAGCTGGAGCCGTGGAGGAGATCACTGCTCATGATGATGTTTCTTTACCTAAACTCACATTTCTCCACATGAAATTAGATACTTCTCTGAGCTCTAAATGTTTGTTGGATATTTGTGTTGATGTGTTTGTGTTTAATTGTTTATCTTTGACTACATGGGCTATTTGATCTTTTTCTTCTCATTGTGAAAGAAATCTTGCTATTGTTCAAATCCACTCACATATAAGGTCTTTGAGATTTAATCCAACTATATCATGATAAAAATTAATGTAGAGATGGTTTAATATTTTTTGAGATTCAGGTGAAACAGTGATTGAGTGGATGAAGCGAATCTGTTAATAAAATCACTGAGACATGTAAGAGACTTTACTGATCAATGTGTGAACAAATGGAAGCTTCATATCATCAATAAAACTGAATTAATCAATTAAACACTTTCTTGTCTTCCATCTTTCCCACGTGCCCTGAATGCAGCATCAGTGTAGCAGACTGTGACTCCTGTGAACAAACTGACTCAGTGTGATGTTACATATATTTAAATGTGTCTCCACTGATGTTGTTTTAAGTTTCCAGAGGCTGAGTGGAGTTTTTCCTCGTCTTCCTGCAGTGACCATCACAGCAGGTGAACAACTGAAATCTGAAAACTGATGCTCAACACAAGAGGGCGCCGTCCTCCTGCTGACCAGGGAGATAGTGGAGGTTAAAGCTCCTCAACTCACTGTGTCTGAAGGTTTTAGTGAAGATGATGGTTTTAGGCTGATTAGGTTTATACTACAAAGGACTGATGTCATTCATCCTGGTTAGTGATGTGAAGCTGCTCTAAGTCATTAGAAATTCTTCTTTTTACATTTACTTATTTTATCTATCAGAAAATGTTTGTAGGAAAATGATGAATTTATGTAAACTCCTCAAAATTTTTGGGAAATATTATTTCCGTAATTTATTTCTACCCTTTAATAATAGCAATTGGTGTTGTACTTTATATCGTTGGAAAGCCTAATTGGCCACCTTTACAACAAAGTACAACTTATAAGGATTGTGCATCGGTGGAATGAGCAACACGGGTAACGTGTGGGTAGTGCCAAAAAAAAATGTGCCAACATCCCCTGCAATATTCTCCTGTTGGTATTCACTCTGGTTTTGAGTTTTGTTTGGTGGATTGGATGATTGCACTTCCACATTTATAAGGAAAAAACAATACATATTGGCCATTTTTACACTAAATTCATTTGACACTGTCAGGAACCCAGTAGTGTGTGGAAGATCCATACACAGCCACAAGAGCTTAGCACCTCCTCCTCGTGCTGGTCACGAGCCTGGTCACATGTTACTGTCAGATGTGTCAAGGAAGGTTGAGGTTCCCAGGCCCAGCCTTCAGAAGAAAACGTAATGTAATCTTAAGATATCATAACCATCAAGTGTGTTTTGCTTACTGTTAAAGTCCCCCTCCCGCGACCCGTTTTGGTAATTTTAAAACATTCTCTGTGGTCTTTAAATTGTGATTATGAAGTTTTGACCAAAATCACAAAACCTGTGCCATTTCCCAGGGCTTTCCTTCTGCACAGCACCAGCAGCTCATTAGCAATGCACCTCTGGAGGGTGGGCGGAGACTGTGCTGCTCTGCAACCACCCAGCCACCCCCTCGCTCGCTGACAGCTGGACAATGTACAATTACCAATTCCGCGTAAAACTGCACACTGGGATTCGATCCCAGACTGGAATATAGTCCTTCCTCACGGTGCAAGCTGCTCTACCAGGTGAGCAATACCTGTTATACCTTAACAGCTACACCGAGCTGTCAAGCCTTTCACCTCTGAGCCAGATGCAGAGCAGGGCGGGAGCTTGTAGCACTAGTGCCCTCCCCTGGAGTTGTGACGCGTCAACCCCAGTCTCCCTGAAACGGCCAGTTTGCGTCTGCCATTGGTTCACAGCAATTTGAAGGCAGAAAAACTCAGAAATGCAATTTTGCACTTCCTTTTCTTTTGATATGTCGGTAACGCTTTATATTAAGGTCCTTGTAATAAGCATTAGTTAATAGGTAATAAGGCTCTTATAAGTCATTACAAGATGCTTATTAACATTATTATGCATTTATAAGACTATATATGTATTAATAGACTCATTATAATATAGTTAATAGCAGACTATAATTGATTTATAATAACTTATAATAAACTTAGTTAACTGTTTGTTGATGCTTATGAACATTAATAAAATCCTTATGAGTATCTTATAATTGTTCATAATAACATTACAAACACATATATTGACTCAACTAGCCCAATCATTATGTCTTTATGAATCTTAAGGTCTGTGTAATAAGCGTTAGTTAATAGGTAATAAGGCTCTTATAAGTGCTAACAAGTATTAATAGTCTCATTATTATATAGTTAATAGCAGACTATAAGAGATTTATAATAACTTATAAGAAACTTGTTAACTGTTTGTTGATGCTTAAGAACATTAATAAAATCTTCATGAGTATCTTATAATTGTTCATAATAACATTACAAACACATTGAGTGTAGCCCAACCATGATGTCTTTGTCATGCCTTTATTAATCTTTTTTGTTTGATTTATTAACATTAATATATACTTTATTGCTCATCTATCATAAATTAACTATGCACTTGTTAACAGTTAACTATGCTTTTTGCAGGTACTGGATCTAAAGCGAGAACAATATCTTATTAATGCTGATAAATCTTTTATTGTGCATTATTATGCCCTTATTATCAGTTAACTATGCACTTGTTAACAGTTAACTATGCTTTTTGCAGGTACTGGATCTAAAGCGAGAACAATGTCTTATTAAGGCTGATAAATATTTTTATTGTGCATTATTATGCCCTTATTATCAGTTAACTATGCACTTGTTTACAGTTAACTATGCTTTTTGCAGGTACTGGATCTAAAGCGAGAACAATGCCTTATTAAGTCTAATAAATCTTTTGTAATGCATTCATTAATGGTTAACAATGATTTTCACAACTTCCACATCTGTAATGAACAATACATGTGGTCAAGGTTGATGAAATGTAAAGAAAAGATTGCATAGTAATACAAATGTTTCAACAGTGAAGCCCAACATTGTTTTATTCATTGCTGTCAAGTAAAGAGACATTTTACTGAAAATGTATAAAAATCTAAATCACCTAAAACAGGTAGAAAGCACCTTTAAAACATTTAGGCATATTATACAAATAATTTAACTCAAAAAAGTGCAATTTTGCAAAGTGCAACATGATTTTTATACTTAAAATGTATAAAAAGAACCTAAAACAGGTCTTTGAAAAAAAAGTACACTTTTATTTTTTTAAATTTTTAATTCCATTGAACATTTAACGCAGCTGCTCTTTTGCACTCTTGTTTGCATCAAAAGCAGTTCCCTCTTCCTCTTCTTCTTGCCATCATCTGAGGTTGAGGAGCTTGAGGAGTCTGAGGAGGGGTCGGGAGAGAATGAGGATAGAGGAAATTTACATCTGAGTTTTCATAATGACATTTTTTTTAATGTAAAAACATAAAAAATAAAAGTCTCGATACATCCTGCAATAACACTTTACAGTTGAATTTTCAAGCATTTTAAATAGAGTCTTAATGTAGCACATTTCATTAAACTCAAACTCAAACTCAAATGACTGTGCTGAATGTACACAGCAGTAAGTAGGCTATCATGTACAGAAAAGTGTCAAGAACATATCAGACGGTGCACAACGAAAGAGAGAAGTTATATATTTCGACAATGTACACTGTATGTATATAAGCCTAGCTGGAGACAAAATAAACTACATTTTAATATAAAAACGTTCTCACTGATACACAGAGGAGCGCTTCCGTAGGGCAGCAACAGTCATGAGGCGGCTAGGTCTACACTAGCTTCGGCTAACGTTAGCTATGCATGTTTGAGTTTGTACTAACTAGTTAGCAGCAGTTAAACTTACCAGAAGAGTCATCCTCCGTCTCACAACGCTTCCTCTTGTCAGCTGCTTCTTTTCGAGGCCCAGAATGGGTTTGAATTCTACTCGGGGGCAAAAATGTTGGGCAACTACCTCCATTTTACACATGGGCATGTGTTAAGCTATCAGCTGCTAGCTTAAACCGGAACTTCCGGTTTTGCTGTTTGCCTTCAAAATAAAAGCGAAAGGGTAAAATGTTTCAAGTGAGAAGAAACTCTACAAGTCTGCTCTTCTCCTCCGACGCACCTTTCTGAAAACCAAAATCAAATGCATAATAAAATATTTATCAGCCTTAATAAGACATTGTTCTCGCTTTAGATCCAGTACCTGCAAAAAGCACAGTTTACTGTAAACAAGTAAACTTATAATAGATGAGCAATAAAGTATAATGTTAATAAATCAAACAAAAAAAAGATTAATAAAGGCATGACAAAGACATCATGGTTGGGTTAGATTGATACTCATGAAGATTTTATTAATGTTCTTAAGCATCAACAGTTAACAAGTTTCTTATAAGTTATTATAAATCTCTTATAGTCTTGTTACGCCCCAGTCCTCTGTTGGCCCAGAGGGGCATAACAAGGGACCCAACAATGACCCAAAATACAAAGACAAAGGCACTAACTTAACTAAAAGAGATTTAATACAAAAATATACAGATACAAACAAGTAGACAAACTAAAACAGAAAGCCATGATGGGAGGCAGGCAAGCCCAGCAGTCCCCAGCACTGCCCCCGCCCTCTGGTGCCAGCTGCAGGGTTTTAACTCAGTGGACCAGGTGAGCCTCGTTTCACTGATTGAGGCCTGGGCGGAGCTGTGGAGGAGAAGGGAGAGAGACAGACACACACAAGGCCGAACCCCTATCGGCCATAACACCCCCTCCCTTAAGACAATGAATAAATGATCATGTTACATCAAAACACCATACTATTTATTCATTGCAATATCTAAATCTAATATTTTTTTTTATCTATAAAGAAGGATGACTGAACCTGGCCTCAACACCAATAAACACATTTATCAAAAATAAACCCTGGGACTGCGGTCAGGACAACAAAAAGGTCAAAGTGGATCCAACAAGATCAAAATACAAAAAGGCCAACCAACACACTGCCACTCGATGTAAAGAGTGAGCAGCCAAACAGTAGCCATGCAAGTGGGTGCCACTCCCACCAGATAACTAAATGGCTACCACCATGAGGGAAACTACGAAACGAAGGTAAACTTACTAAACACTGCAGGTGACCAAACACAAAATCGAGCACAGCCACAACCTAAAGGGTCACTCAAGTTGCTGTCTATCAACACACAAAGACCCGAACAAATTGAACTGCCACGACACAAAATGGCCACCAAGTAGTCTGCCATTAACCAACGGACACAGACCTTATAATTCACCAAGTCAACTCCATCACACAAAGATCCACTGATCTATGGAGAGACGCACACGAGGTCCAACGAAGCCACAACTAAGTAAACAGTAACATACACAAGTGACTCAACCGAAAAGTGGACTGCAACAGCACAACACAAGAGGTCACACAGTAGCCACTGCTACACAAAATGTTGCCAACTTACACCTAAGCTGCAACCGAACGACCCAACGAACGCACTGTGCAGGTACCACACAAAAAGTCACATCCCAAAAGTTACTGTTACTATTTTACACACAGAATCCAGACGAAACTAGAAGTAGAAGTAGAGTCAACCCACAAGAGATTGTGATTACACTGCTGTGCAACTCTGCTAAAGAGTGACGTTGTGGAGAGGCACCCTGTAATGTGGTTAACTATCTAGTCTTCAGTGGCTTCCCGGGAGGCTTCTTTAAACGTTGAACTCTGCAAGTGAACAATGGACCAAGGCAAGGCCCACTGCCACACAGAAAACGTACCCACACCCAGGTTTCACCACCAAAAATAAGAAAGGCAAAACAACAAAGTGGCAAGAGTCTCTCTCTGCCCGACGACTACCTTACAGGGAACTCTCAAGTAAACACAGACAGGCAATTAAATCACAAACCATCTTGAAAAGAAGACTAGACTACTACCTCACACAACAGCTACAAACCTTCACTTCACCTCATGGTTGTTCAGATCCCGGACGAGCCCCCAATTGTTACGCCCCAGTCCTCTGTTGGCCCAGAGGGGCATAACAAGGGACCCAACAATGACCCAAAATACAAAGACAAAGGCACTAACTTAACTAAAAGAGATTTAATACAAAAATATACAGATACAAACAAGTAGACAAACTAAAACAGAAAGCCATGATGGGAGGCAGGCAAGCCCAGCAGTCCCCAGCACTGCCCCCGCCCTCTGGTGCCAGCTGCAGGGTTTTAACTCAGTGGACCAGGTGAGCCTCGTTTCACTGATTGAGGCCTGGGCGGAGCTGTGGAGGAGAAGGGAGAGAGACAGACACACACAAGGCCGAACCCCTATCGGCCATAACAGTCTGCTATTAACTATATTATAATGAGACTATTAATACTTGTTAGCACTTATAAGAGCCTTATTACCTATTAACTAACGCTTATTACACAGACCTTAAGATTCATAAAGACATAATGATTGGGCTAGTTGAGTCAATATATGTGTTTGTAATGTTATTATGAACAATTATAAGATACTCATAAGGATTTTATTAATGTTCATAAGCATCAACAAACAGTTAACTAAGTTTATTATAAGTTATTATAAATCTCTTATAGTCTGCTATTAACTATATTATAATGAGTCTATTAATATATAGTCTTATAAACGCATAATAATGTTAATAAGCATCTTGTAATCACTTATAAGGGCCTTATTACCTATTAACTAATGCTTATTACAAGGACCTTAATATAAAGCGTTACCGATATGTCCTCTAACACAAGAAAAATGCCCTAACCCTAACCCTAACCCTAATCCTGACCCTTTAAAGACAGGAGAATAGATAGTCATCTGTGATTTATCATTGATTTAATGGTGAAGAACGGAGTGAGAATTGTATCCTGTAATTTTTGCCAGCTTAAGATATTATAACCTTAAAATGTGTTTTGCTTGATGTTAAAGACAGAAGAAGATAGGCATCTGTGATTTATCATGGTATCTCGTGTTAAAGCAGACTGAGTGGCTTGGAACCTCAGGGAGGGGGTGTCAAGGAAAGTTGAGGGTCCCGGGCTCAGCCTTCAGAGGGAATATGATTTTTGGTATCTTATGATCTTATGATCAGAAAAAGTATTTTTGCTTAATATGACTAGTGTTTAAGACAAGGAAAGATGGTTATATGTGATTTGCAATTGTATTAAATGGTAAGATCAGGATGAGAAAGTGATGTGTTTTCCGCTGTATTGAGATTTATGGTGAAACCTGACCTGATGAAATGATTGCTGTAACCTGTTAAAAAAGGGAAGAAGGAGAGGCAGAACAAGGTTAACGAATGAGGAACCTGTTCATGTGTTTTCTTATTCCCTCCCCTTCAGATCTACAGTTTGAAGATGGGTGGAACCAACATGTGGTGAAGAGGACGAGCTGACAGGCCCCGTTCACTGCAGAGACACATGTTGTTTAGATCAGAGCTCGCACTAGTTCCACATCTGAGCAACAGAAACTCAGACAGTCATCGTCTGTGAGAGGTGAAATGGCGCAGAAAGGAGTTCATCTGGACCAGGAGACCTTCTCTTGTTCCATCTGTCTGGATCTACTGAAGAATCCAGTGACTATTCCCTGTGGACACAGCTACTGCTTCAACTGTATTAAAACCCACTGGGATGGAGAGGATGGGAAGAAAATATACAGCTGTCCTCAGTGTAGGAAGAAGTTCATACCAAGGCCTGACCTGGTGAAAAATACCATGTTAGCAGCTTTAGTGGAGGAGCTGAAGAAGACTGGACTCCAAGCTGCTCCTGCTGATCACTGCTATGCTGGACCTGAAGATGTGGCCTGTGATGTCTGCACTGGGAGAAAACTCAAAGCTGTCAAGTCCTGTTTGACGTGTCCAGCCTCCTACTGTGAGAAACACCTGCAGCCTCATTATGAAGCAGCTCCATTTAAGAAACACAAGCTGGTGGAGCCCTCCAAGAAGCTCCAGGAGAACATCTGCTCTCGTCATGATGAGGTGATGAAGATGTTCTGCCGCACTGATCAGCAGTGTATCTGTTATCTCTGCTCTGTGGAGGAACATAAAGGCCACGACACAGTCTCAGCTGCAGCAGAAAGGACTGAGAGGCAGAGAGAGCTGGAGCTGAGTCGACAAAAAATCCAGCAGAGAATCCAGGACACAGAGAAAGATGTGAAGCTGCTTCAACAGGAGGTGGGGGCCATCAATGGCTCTGCTGATAAAGCAGTGGAGGACAGTGAGAAGATCTTCACTCAGCTGATCCGTCTCATGGAGAAAAGAAGCTCTGAGCTGAAGCAGCAGATCAGATCCCAGCAGGAAACTCAAGTGAGTGGAGTCAAAGAGCTTCAGAAGAAGCTGGAGCAGGAGGTCACTGAGCTGAAGAGGAAAGACGCTGAGCTGAAGCTGCTGTCACACACAGAGGATCACACCCAGTTTCTACACAACTACCCCTCACTGTCAGCACTCAGTCCATCTACACACTCATCCAGCATCAATATCCGTCCTCTCAGACACTTTGAGGATGTGACAGCAGCTGTGTCAGAGCTCAGAGATAAACTACAGGACCTTCTGAGAGACACATGGACAAACATCTCACTGACAGTGACTGAAGTGGATGTTTTACTGTCACCACCAGAGCCCAGGACCAGAGCTGACTTCTTAAGATATTCACAGGAAATCACCCTGGATCCATATACAGCACACACACGTCTGTTATTATCTGAGGGAAACAGAAAAGTAACACGAGTTAAAGATCAGTCTTATTCTAGTCACCCAGACAGATTCACTGAATGGTCTCAGGTCCTGAGTAGAGAGAGTCTGACTGGACGTTGTTACTGGGAGGTGGAGTGGAGAGGAGGAAGAGTTGATGTAGCAGTCGCATACAAGAATATCAGCAGATCAGGGGGAGAAAGTTGGTTTGGAGGTAGTGACAAATCTTGGGCGCTAGTTTGTTACAACAACAGATTCATATTTAGGTTCAACAGCATCGAGACTCCAGTCTCAGGTCCTCAGTCCTCCAGAGTAGGAGTGTACCTGGATCACAGAGCAGGTATTCTGTCCTTCTACAGTGTCTCTAAAACCATGACTCTCCTCCACAGAGTCCAGACCACATTCACTCAGCCTCTACATGCTGGAGTTTGGGTTGGTTCTGGAACCACAACAGAGTTGTGTAAACTCAAATAGACAAAGGTCATTGAAGGTGCAGTTGGTTAAAATCTGTATTTTAGTTCATCACTTTCTTTAGTCTCCATGTTTGTTGCTAAAAGCTCATTGCTGTTGTGTCTCTGCACTGCACAGAGATCACCTGTCAATCAAACATTGTGGGCGGGACTTTGACCTCTTGTCATTTCTTGTTGTGTTGATGTTTGAGTTTGTTGAGGTGGAGCTGGAGCCGTGGAGGAGATCACTGCTCATGATGATGTTTCTTTACCTAAACTCACGTTTCTCCACATGAAAATAGAAACTTCTCTGAGCTCTAAATGTTTGTTGGATACTTGTGTTGATGTGTTTGTGTTTAATTGTTTATCTTTGACTACATGGGCTATTTGATCTTTTTCTTCTCATTGTGAAAGAAATCTTGCTATTGTTCAAATCCACTCACATATAAGGTCTTTGAGATTTAATCAAACTGTAAATATCATGATAAAAATAATGTAGAGATGGTTTGACATTTTTTGAGATTCAGGTGAAACAGTGATTGTGTGGATGAAGCGAATCTGTTAATAAAATCACTGAGACATGTAAGAGACTTTACTGATCAATGTGTGAACAAATGGAAGCTTCATATCATCAATAAAACTGAATCAATCAATCAAACACTTTCTTGTCTTCCATCTTTCCCACGTGCCCTGAATGCAGCATCAGTGTAACAGGCTGTGACTCCTGTGAACAAACTGACTCAGTGTGATGTTACATATATTTAAATGTGTCTCCACTGATGTTGTTTTAAGTTTCCAGACGCTGAGTGAAGTTTTTCCTCGTCTTCCTGCAGTGACCATCACAGCAGGTGAACAACTGAAATCTGAAAACTGATGCTCAACACAAGAGGGCGCCGTCCTCCTGCTGACCAGGGAGGTAGTGGAGGTTAAAGCTCTTCAACTCACTGTGTCTGAAGGTTTCAGTGAAGATGATGATTTTAGGCTGATTAGGTTTATACTAAAAGAGCCTGGTGTCATTCATCCTGCTTAGTGATGTGAAGCTGCTGTAAGTCCTTAGAAATTCTTCTTTAAAGTTCAATTAAACATAGAAAGTGTTGTTTTTATTTTAATTATCAGAAAATGTTCATAGGAAAATGATGAATTAATGTTGTTTGTGTTTGATTAATGTGACTATACCCGACTCTTATTATAAAGCAACTGATCATGTATGTGTGACATTTTTGATAGTGATCTGCTTTGATGTTCATTTGCTCTATTTATTTAAACTGGCTTCACTGTAGTGTGTTGAGTTGTTTTAAACAACACCTGTTTCATTCTTGATGCTTGTGTCTATGTATAAATGCACTGACACGAATCAATAAAACGTTTATATTTGCCGTTATGGTTATGGTGTAACCTCGTCAGTGTGATGTCTGTTGGGTCATTTGGATCAACTGAAAAGACGTTATTAATCACATGTGGAATTCACAATTACAAGAACTGACCTCTTTGGTTTATTTCTGTAAAAGTATCAAATGTTAAAATACAACTTTTACTCAAAAAAAAGAGAAATAAAGATGCGTTGTCAAACTTGTAAACACACAATATCAAACTGCTCCTCCTCTTGGAACAAAGTCTAACCTGATCACCCCCCTCTTCTTCCTGCTCTCAAACACAGTGAGCTCCACCCCGATCATGTGTTTCGTTGTGCCCTCCCCTTCAGATCTACAGTTTGAAGATGGGTGGAACCAACATGTGGTGAAGAGGAGGAGCTGACAGGCCCCGATCACTGCAGAGACACATGTTGTTTAGATCAGAGCTCAAACTAGTTTCACTTCTGAGCAACAGAAACTCAGACAGTCGTCGTCTGAAAGAGGTGAAATGGCGCAGAAAGGAGTTCATCTGGACCAGGAGACCTTCTCTTGTTCCATCTGTCTGGATCTACTGAAGGATCCAGTGACTATTCCCTGTGGACACAGCTACTGCTTCAGCTGTATTAAAACCCACTGGGATGAAGAGGATGGGAAGAAAATGTACAGCTGTCCTGAGTGTCGGCAGAACTTCACACCAAGGCCTGTCCTGGTGAAAAATACCATGTTAGCAGCTTTAGTGGAGGAGCTGAAGAAGACTGGACTCCAAGCTGCTCCTGCTGATCACTGCTATGCTGGACCTGAAGATGTGGCCTGTGATGTCTGCACTGGGAGAAAACTCAAAGCTGTCAAGTCCTGTTTGACGTGTCCGGCCTCCTACTGTGAGAAACACCTGCAGCCGCATTATGAAGCAGCTCCATTAAAGAAACACAAGCTGGTGGAGCCCTCCAAGAAGCTCCAGGAGAACATCTGCTCTCGTCATGACGAGGTATTAAAGATTTTCTGCCGCACTGATAAGAAGTGTATTTGTCTTGTCTGCCTTGTGGATGAACATAAAGGCCACGACACAGTCTCAGCTGCAGCAGAAAGGACTGAGAGGCAGAGAGAGCTGGAGCTGAGTCGACAAAAAATCCAACAGAGAATCCAGGACACGGAGAAAGATGTGAAGGTGCTTCAACAGGAGGTGGAGGCCATCAATGGCTCTGCTGATAAAGCAGTGGAGGACAGTGAGAAGATCTTCACTCAGCTGATCCATCTCATGGAGAAAAGAAGCTCTGAGCTGAAGCAGCAGATCAGATCCCAGCAGGAAACTCAAGTGAGTGGAGTCAAAAAGCTTCAGAAGAAGCTGGAGCAGGAGATCACTGAGCTGAAGAGGAAAGACGCTGAGCTGAAGCTGCTGTCACACACAGAGGATCACACCCAGTTTCTACACAACTACCCCTCACTGTCAGCACTCAGTCCATCTACACACTCATCCAGCATCAATATCTGTCCTCTCAGACACTTTGAGGATGTGACAGCAGCTGTGTCAGAGCTCAGAGATAAACTACAGGACCTTCTGAGAGACACATGGACAAACATCTCACTGACAGAGACTGAAGTGGATGTTTTACTGTCACCACCAGAGCCCAGGACCAGAGCTGACTTCTTAAGATATTCACAGGAAATCACACTGGATCCAAACACAGCAAACACATGGCTGTTGTTATGTGAGGGAAACAGGAAAGTAAAATTAATGAGTAAAGATCAGTCTTATTCTAGTCACCCAGACAGATTCACTTCATATTCTCAGGTCCTGAGTAGAGAGAGTCTGACTGGACGTTGTTACTGGGAGGTGGAGTGGAGAGGAGGAAGAGTTTTTGTAGCAGTCGCATACAAGAATATCAGCAGAAGAGGGGATGAAAGCTTGTTTGGACGTAGTGACAAATCTTGGGCGTTAGATTGTTTCAACAACGGTTTCACATTTAGGTTCAACAACATCAAGACTCCAGTCTCAGGTCCTCAGTCCTCCAGAGTAGGAGTGTACCTGGATCACAGAGCAGGTATTCTGTCCTTCTACAGCGTCTCTGAAACCATGACTCTCCTCCACAGAGTCCAGACCACATTCACTCAGCCTCTACATGCTGGAGTATGGGTTGATGTTGGATCCACAGCAGAGTTGTAAACTCATCATTGAAGGTGCAGTTGGTTAAAATCTGTATTTCAGTTCATCACTTTCTTTAGTCTCCATGTTTGTTGCTAAAAGCTCATTGCTGTTGTGTCTCTGCACTGCACAGAGATCACCTGTCAATCAAACATTGTGGGCGGGACTTTGACCTCTTGTCATTTCTTGTTGTGTTGATGTTTGAGTTTGTTGAGGTGGAGCTGGAGCCGTGGAGGAGATCACTGCTCATGATGGTGTTTCTTTACCTAAACTCACATTTCTCTCTGAAAATAGAAACTTCTCTAAACTCTAAAAATTTGTTGGATATTTGTGTTGATGTGTTTGTGTGTTGAAATAGAAACTTCTCTGAGATCTAAATATTTGTGTTGATGTGTTGTTGTTTATCTTACACTACATGGGCTATTGGGATATTTTCTTGTAAATAATCTAGAATTGCATTTACAGTGATGTGTTTGTCAGATCAAATGTTGTTGTTTAAATCCATCCATAAATTAGGCCTCTGAGATTTATGATAATTACCAATTAATGGGAGATGTTCATTACTTTTCCTTTGAATATCTGAGATTCATGTTAAAAATGTGTGAATGATGTGAATGTAACTGAAGTGAATAAACGATTCTCCATATATAGTATCAGAATCAATGAGTAATATTTTACTTGTGCATACTTTTGAAGGTATTCTTTAGGCACGAGGATACCGGATCTTTGACATTTTGTCAGAGAACAAGGATTACACAGATGAGAGATGATGGAAAAAATGAGAATTAAGATTATGCAGAGCAAGTTTTACGCTAAGATCTAAAACTTTCCTCAATTTCCTATTCAGGGTGTAAAGTTTAAAGTTTAATTATTACCTATCAATGTTATCAGTATTTCTTTCTGTGTTGCAGCTTTCTGTGCTTTCTCACACACACACACACACACACACACTGGCTGATACTGTGGAATTTCATTTTGGATTTCAGTTTATTTTGATAATTATGCATCATTATTATGTAGTGGAGGGTGACGTGTATTTTGTTTGTTTGCATAATTGGCTTCATGATTTTTTTTTTTCCTGAATGTAACTTTTTACCTTCCGTACGTCTGTGGTGCGTGTGACATGATGTTGGCAGGGATCGGGTGTTTTTCTTACCGCAATGTCACCTGGGAAGTGTAGTTTTCCATTCTCAGCCTAAACGTATGTCACCACTGGATGCTGTTTTTTCCCCCTATTAATTATCAAAACAGTATTATTTAATTGTATCGATCTTTTCTGCCAACATTATAGAAAGTATCATTTTTACCTGGGTGCCGTCCTCTTGATCGGAGAGTAAAACACTGCCCAGCTCGACTCCCTCAGCCTTCTCATCTGGACCCGTTCTCCCGCACAGAGCTCCTGCTGGGCTGCTTCGTTTGTCTCATGAACGTAAATAAACACCAGAACAGCCGGTAAGTACTTACACGCTCTCTACGGTGTCTTTTAATAATTGTTGACTGAGATATTCCTCCGTCTGTCGCAGAGGGGGGAAAAAATGTCGTGAAATAATTATAAACATGAACTCAACTGCCAGTTACGTAGCTAACGGCTAGCTAGCTTGAACGGCTGGCACTAGCTAAACTTAAGGTAACGTTAGATAAAGTTACACGTCTTTTAACTGCGATATAGTAACTCACCCTCCAGGAACTGTATTTGGGACTTGAAAAAAAAAAAACTCTTCCCAGTGTAAATCCTGTTGACATCCCAACACTTGTGAAATTTGTTGATTTTTTTCGTATTTAACCGAGGCAAAAAGTTGTTCAGCCAGCTAGAGAACTAACGGTTAGAACGGCCGTTAGGTTTAAATAGTTCAGCAGCCTCAGCGCGAGGAGGGAATCTGACTCAAATGGCGGGAAGTGAACGGTCTGTAGAGCCTGTAGGAAGACGTAGAAAGATGGCAGCATCACTACACATCGTTCAGACAGGTTCAGATGGGACATTTATCAGCTCTGTGAGTTACTGGAGTTTTTTAAGGCCCAAAGACAGACACTGACTTCTATTTAGTACAATCTAACAGCTCTGGGAATGAGTAGTTAAAGCAGAAGTAAGTGATATATTTGTGTTAATATAAGTCTTAAATAGTTATATCTTCCGACAGCAATCACTTACATAGAGTGTTTGGACTGAAACACGGGTCTGTCAGTCACTCTGCTCTGCTCTGAGCCGAAGAGAAAACATTTATCGTATCCTACAGTTTTTATCCAATGAGGAGAGAGAACGGCATGCAGGGCTGTGTGTGCAGCCAAGGGACGCCGTGAATGTGGCGACGTAGGGACGAGGACTGTTATGGTGCGTTCAAGGAAACTCGTATTTTTCCGACCGTGAAGTGGTACCAGTTCGATCTGGTACGAGTTCACCGGTCGGAAGTTACGAGTGGCCGTTATAGTGACTTTCACCGGTAAAACAGGTCGGAAAAACAGGAGTGGGTTGCCTGAAACACTACAAAGTCGTAAATTGTGACTTGAAGCTGTAATTTACGATTTCAAAAGCCTGCCTGGAACGCAGCATTAGCGAAAACGACCGGACCACTTACTTCTGCTTTAAAGGTGTACAGAAATGGCCGTTTGTCCTGTTTGTCGCGCCGAGTTGTCCCGAGCTGCAACACGAGTTTACCCGAGTAAGGAAAACGAATTTGATTGGTCGTTATCGAGCGGACGGGATATTCAAAGCTTGGGGCGAGACCAAGCTCCGTGTGTGTGTGCGTGTCTCAGACGTTTGAATGACGGATGACGGTTCCAATATCAGTGGCTGATGAATCGTGTACAGGCTGACGTATAATCCGTGCGCCTGCATTATCCAATGCGAAAAAAAAAATACACACTTTCATCCCGGATTTACTCAAAAATAGAATTTTGCACAAAGTTTGCCCTACATCGTCTGATAGATGAGTTATCACATTAATTTTATGATCCAGAGTGGGCTCAAATTCAGTTTTCTTTTCTGTACACCTTTAAGCCACACAACAGACCCCCAAGAGACTGATCTGTGCCACAAAGACCATAATTCACTGGCCCATGTTTTCCAATGATGAAATAAAGCTACAATTTACGGTGAAAAAATTAGAAGTAGAGAACATCCTTGGACAGACCACTGAACAACCTCTGCTGAATACTGTTATTTTATGATAAACTAGGTATTGCTGAAATAATCACATTCAACTGACATACCGTATGATGACAATACGTCATATGTCAAGTGAGGATTTGCTCCTTGTATAGGTAATTGAAAATGTGATGTCTTTGGCTCTGGAAATTACCTTTTTTTTGGTGTAGTATTATTATACAAAAGTCAACATTATAATGATATTACTGTATAATGCCCAGTAATTACAATAGTTTTATTAAATCCCATTCAGATTCAGAGGTGATTATAAGAACCTTGAAAACATACAAAAGATCAGAAAATGAGTTGATGACAAATGAGAAATGAGGAGGACTGTAAATAAAAGGTTCAACACAAATTATCAAACTGCTCCTCCTACTGGAACAAAGTAGGATCACCTTTGTAGTGTTGCACCGATACCATTTTTTGGCCCCCGATACCGATTCCGATACCCGGCTGTGCAGTATCGGCCGATACCGATACTGTACCGATGCCACACAGTTTGAAAAAAAATATATATATAAGAGCTTTTTTTCTTCTAATAGCCTACTATAATCCAGTAGAACTTTTTTATTGCCTATCTGGTAAAAATGTTTAAGTAACACGTTATTTAACCGAGGGTCCATTGTACGGTAACCCATTTTTACATTTAGGAATAAAAACACCCTAAACATTTTTCCTCTGACTTGACCAACACAATAGATTTGATACATGAAATGGTCTTTCCTGCCACTACACTATGATGACTACTGTATTTAACTACATAAATCACAGTAGCATAAACTGATTGGTTGAACGCAGCCTGATGTAAACATTAATAAACTCAGTAACATAGGCGTCATTTACGCTGGGGACGCTGGGGACATGTCCCCACCACTTTTTGTCAAGCACAATTTTGTCCCCACCACAAAATTAACTTAACATTATCCTAAGGAAGAATGACGAAAAAACGTTGATAAACTATGACAGAATAGGCAGCCGAAACAGTCTGCACGGCGCAGAGCTTCTGCCGGAGCCGACTGGCAACAATGTAGCTTCAATTAAAGAGTTCTCAGCCCGGAGCGGCGCGCTGCGCGCGTCCTCGCGGCCGCTTGGCTGGTTACACAAGGAGCTGCTTCTCTCCGCGCCGGTAAAACATCAACCACTCGTCTGTACTCGGTTTTCCACACACACAGGTCTATCTCTAGCTCTGTATGTATGGATGTGTGTGTGTGTGTGTGTCTCGTGTGCAGACGCAACTGACAAATATTTATAGACGGACAAGCAACAACTTCATTACCGGTAATCATCATTTTATTTTGAAAATTGACCGGATTCTCTCGCCTTTTCTGTGCCCGACTTCCTGTCTGGTCCGATCCGTCTATCCAGCTTGACAACGGCGCTCACGGCTCGCGTGAAAAATAGAACAGACGCCAAACTGAAGGGTTGCCTCCACGCGGGGTCGATTGTACCGGATGAGACAGCACCCGGCTTAATGTTTGGGTGCAAAGTCACTGTTAACGAAATCAACATCTAATCTGTCCCTTCAAAATAAAGTTTGTAACGTGTCTGTTTGCTGACAGTGACAGTTCCTCATCACTAAACCTCAGCCATCATCCGATCCTTCCTCACTCACGTCGTGACGACAGGACAATTCTGTGTTTTTCCTCTCTATAACCGTCTGGTTTCAGTTTTTGCCGGTTGGCAGTCATCTGGTGCACCCGCTGTTTCTCTGCTTCTCACTCACTCTCGATGCGCATAGGCCTAGATGTTATAAAAAAATAAAAAGGAAAAAACACAGATGCGCAAATTGAAATGACCTACTGTAGTGTAGTCTAACAATTCAATGACCACAGCTGATCACCAGCTTGTCATGCTACCTGTCACGTCTCTAAACACAACTACGGGCTTCTTCTTCTTTTTTTTTTTTTGCTGCGGTCCGGCGGAGAATTTTAAAAAAAAAGAAAATGCTCGTGAGTCCAGCCGCATCGGGCCCAGGGTTCAGGCTTAAAACACTGGTCGGACCTGGTCAGGTCTTTGCTCATTTATTTCCTCAAACTTGGAGCCAGACCCGGTCCTATAGGAGACCAGAGTCTGGTTGAGAACGGTAGTCTATGACGGTCTGGGAAACGGCGTCAGCCAGGTGCGGTGCGGCGGCGTCGGGGGGGGGGGGTGCGCATATGGTCATTGTCCCCACCACTTTCCAAAGTAAACTGACGCCCTTGCTCAGTAACCAATCACACAGCTCCATGTTGTCCCTGTGTGATGTTCAGGGACAGGTCTGAAGACAGAGCTGAGTTGAGCTGAGAGTTGAAGTCCTATAATAATGAGATGAGATGAGATGAGAGACACCTGTGACAGTGACAGGTCTACTCTGTAGCTTCGTCTTCACCACATGTCAGCTGATCAGCTGCAGCAGAGGAAACTCCGCTGCTCTCAGCTGCAGCGCGACGAGCGCTTTTTTTTTTTTTTTTAAATTAAGCTCCGGTAGCGACCGGAGCCGACATAACGTAGCGGGATCTCTATTTACATGTGTGCGCAGCAGCGCAGCGCACTGAGCAGCACACTGAGCACACAAGGGAGAGAGGAGGTGAAAAGAGACAATGCTGTTACCTGTTGTATACTGGCCTCAGGCTGTACCATCGCTAACACACAGACCAGTGTGTAACGAGTCAAAAAGCCGCCATCACTGAGCTGCCTGAGGAGTTTTAATGCAGCCTGAACGCAGCTCAAACCGACCCGGTAACTTCAGCACGGCGACCAAGCTTTGATAAAAACAGCGGATCCACGCTGGTTTATCCTCCCGTATACTGCAGCTCAGTGACAGCGGCTTTTTGACTACACACGGGTCTCTGTGTTTAGCGATGGTTCAGGCAGAGGCCAGTATACAACAGGTAACAGTGTTGTTGTCTCTTCTCACCTCCTCTCTCCCCTGTGTGCTCAGTGCGCTGCTCAGTGCGGTGCTCACACATTTAAATAGAGATCCCGTTACTTTATGTCGGCTTTGCTTGTTTACATTTCACAAAAAACTCCTTGAAAAGGATTGATTAACTGCAATTAATTTAATTGTTTACATCCTTACTTGGCTTGGCATGCACTGAACACGTGTGATCACACAGCAGTGAGTGTCGGGCGAGAGAAGACACAAGGCGCAGCGTTCATATTAGTTATCAGTAAATGGCATCGGTGCCTCATTTGTTTTACTCGTCGATACCGATGCCAGCATTTTAGTGCGGTATCGGGTCCCCTACCGATACCCACCTTTGTCTTCTTCCTGCTTCAACACTCATCAAGCTCCACCCTGATCATGTGTTTCCTTGTTCCTCCCCTTCAGATCTACAGTTTGAAGATGGGTGGAACCAACATGTGGTGAAGAGGAGGAGCTGACAGGCCCCGTTCACTGGAGAGACACATGTTGTTGAGATCAGAGCTCAGACTAGTTTGACTTTTGAGCAACAGAAACTCAGACAGTCGTCGCCTGTGAGAGGTGAAATGGCGCAGAAAGGAGTTCATCTGGACCAGGAGACCTTCTCTTGTTCCATCTGTCTGGATCTACTGAAGGATCCAGTGGCTATTCCCTGTGGACACAGCTACTGCTTCAACTGTATTAAAACCCAATGGGATGAAGAGGATGGGAAGAAAATCTACAGCTGCCCTCAGTGTAGGAAGAACTTCACACCAAGACCTGACCTGGTGAAAAACACCATGTTAGCAGCTTTAGTGGTGGAGCTGAAGAAGACTGGACTCCAAGCTGCTCCTGCTGATCACTGCTATGCTGGACCTGAAGATGTGGCCTGTGATGTCTGCACTGGGAGAAAACTCAAAGCGGTCAAGTCCTGTTTGACCTGTGTAATCTCTTATTGTGAGAAACACCTGAAGCTTCATTATGAATCCCTGGCTTTTGAAAAACACAAGCTGGTGGAGCCCTCCAAGAAGCTCCAGGAGAACATCTGCTCTCGTCATGATGAGGTGATGAAGATGTTCTGCCGCACTGATCAACAGTGTATCTGTTATCTCTGCTCTGTGGATGAACATAAAGGCCACTACACAGTCTCAGCTGCAGCAGAAAGGACTGAGAGGCAGAGAGAGCTGGAGCTGAGTCGACAAAAAATCCAGCAGAGAATCCAGGACACAGAGAAAGATGTGAAGGTGCTTCAACAGGAGGTGGAGGCCATCAATGGCTCTGCTGATAAAGCAGTGGAAGACAGTGAGAAGATCTTCGCTCAGCTGATCCGTCTCATGGAGAAAAGAAGCTCTGAGCTGAAGCAGCAGATCAGATCCCAGCAGGAAACTCAAGTGAGTGGAGTCAAAGAGCTTCAGAAGAAGCTGGAGCAGGAGATCACTGAGCTGAAGAGGAAAGACGCTGAGCTGAAGCTGCTGTCACACACAGAGGATCACACCCAGTTTCTACACAACTACCCCTCACTGTCAGCACTCAGTCCATCTACACACTCATTCAGCATCAATATCCGTCCTCTCAGACACTTTGAGGATGTGACAGCAGCTGTGTCAGAGCTCAGAGATAAACTACAGGACCTTCTGAGAGACACATTGACAAACATCTCACTGACAGAGACTCAAGTGGATGTTTTACTGTCACCACCAGAGCCCAGGACCAGAGCTGACTTCTTAAGATATTCACAGGAAATCACACTGGATCCAAACACAGCAAACACACGTCTGTTATTATCTGAGGGAAACAGAAAAGTAACATATATGGGTAAAGATCAGTCTTATTCTAGTCACCCAGACAGATTCACTACATGGTATCAGGTCCTGAGTAGAGAGAGTCTGACTGGACGTTGTTACTGGGAGGTGGAGTGGAGAGGAGGAGGAGTTCTTGTATCAGTCACATACGAGAATATCAGAAGAGCAGGGGGAGAAAGTTGGTTTGGACGAAATGACAAATCTTGGGCGTTAGATTGTTTCAACAACAGTTTCACATTTAGGTTCAACAACATCGAGACTCCAGTCTCAGGTCCTCAGTCCTCCAGAGTAGGAGTGTACCTGGATCACAGAGCAGGTATTCTGTCCTTCTACAGCGTCTCTGAAACCATGACTCTCCTCCACAGAGTCCAGACCACATTAACTCAGCCTCTACATGCTGGAGTTGGGCTTGGTGTTGGATCCACAGCAGAGTTTTATAAACTCAAATAGACAAAGATCATTGAAGGAGCAGTTGGTTAAGATCTGTATTTTAGTTCATCACTTTCTTTAGTCTCCATGTTTGTTGCTAAAAGCTCATTGCTGTTGTGTCTCTGCACTGCACAGAGATCACCTGTCAATCAAACATTGTGGGCGGGACTTTGACCTCTTGTCATTTCTTGTTGTGTTGATGTTTGAGTTTGTTGAGGTGGAGCTGGAGCCGTGGAGGAGATCACTGCTCATGATGATGTTTCTTTACCTAAACTCACATTTCATTTCTCCACATGAAAATAGAAACTTCTCTGAACTCTAAATGTTTGTTGGATGTTTGTGTTGATGTTATGTATTTGTGTTTAATTGTTTATCATTGACTACATGGGCTATTTGGTCTTTTTGTATTCTTCTGCTCTCCCTATGTAAAGAAAGAAGTCTAGATTACATTTACATGGATGTCAGATCAAATCTTGTTTTGGTCATATTCACTCAGGTCTTTGAGATTTAGTCAAAGTGTAAATATCATGATAAAAATTAATGAGGAGAAGGTTGATTATTTTTTGAGATTCGGGTAAAACAAAGTGATTGTGTGGATTAAGTGAATCTGTTAATTAAATCACTGAGTCATTTAAGAGACTTTATTGGACAATATGTGAACATACTGAGGATCCATATCATCAATAAAACTGAATGAATCAAACACTTTCTTGTCTTCCATCTTTCCCACGTGCCCTGAATGCAGCATCAGTGTAACAGGCTGTGACTCCTGTGAACAAACTGACTCAGTGTGATGTTACATATATTTAAATTTGTCTCCACTGATGTTGTTTTAAGTTTCCAGAGGATGAGTGAAGTTTTTCCTCGTCTTCCTGCAGTGACCATCACAGCAGGTGAACAACTGAAATCTGAAAACTGATGCTCAACACAAGAGGGCGCCGTCCTCCTGCTGACCAGGGAGGTAGCGGAGGTTAAGGCCCAATCCCATTTCTCTTTTTTACCCCTACCCCTTCCCCTACCCCTTGCCCCTCGCCCCTTGAAACGGAGCTACAAGGGGTAGGGGTAGAAAGTCAACCCCTCCGAATTGGGACACCCCTTCAACAGTCACATACGTCATCACGTAGTCTCACTGGCTTTTTTACGTAAGCTGATGCGGCGAGCTTTTGCCAGAAATCAAATAGCCGTGTACCATATAACTTAATAAAATAAGATAAAACTTAATGCAGACTGATCGGTTCATTGTAAAACATTTATTTACTGATGTAAATGTGGTGATTTCTGTACGTGCAGAGCCCAGAGGCAGCTGCCTGCTCCTCTGTCTGATACATGAAGCTTCACTTTTCATCCAAATAATGCTACTGCCACAACCACAATTGTCAGATTTCATCAATTAGACCAACATTTAAATGCTAAAAAGAATTTAACATGCTGGTGGTAAACCTCTAAAAACCCGCGGATAAGTTAATTAACGACCGCCTTCTCTCCCGGCGGGACCGGGACGAGGACGTAATTTGGCCGGCGGAGCAGCTCTGCAGGCCGGCTGCTGCCTCTGTGAGGAGCCGCTCCTCCTGGAGCTTCACTTCTCCGAAAAATCGTCGGAGCAAACTTCTAACCCGCCGTCATTTGGGTAAACTAACCGCACATTTGGGACCTAAACAGTTACTTTCTCGCAAGAAAAAATATTAAAACTTAAGAAAGTGACGTAATAACAGCGCTACAGCAAGAAATAAAACAGCTTTTCGTTTTACAGCCACCGCTGCCGGCTGCCGCAAGATGCATTATGGGAAACTTTTCATACCCCTCCGTTTGGAGTGTGCCTCTGAAAAATCTCCGTTTGGAGGGGTATGTAGCCCTACCACTTCCCCCTACCCCTCTGTCCTAACGGGGATTGGGACACCCCTACCCCTACACGTGAACGCGCAAAACGGAGGGGTAGGGGTAAGTGGTAGGGCCAAGGGGTGAAATGGGATTGGGCCTAAAGCTCCTCAACTCACTGTGTCTGAAGGTTTTATTGAAGATGATGATTTTAGGCTGATTAGGTTCATACTACAAGGGCCTGATGTCATTCATCCTGGTTAGTGATGTGAAGCTGCTCTAAGTCATTAGAAATTCTTCTATTTACATTTACTTATTTTATCTATCAGAAAATGTTTGTAGGAAAATGATGAATTTATGTAAACTCCTCAAAAATTTTTGGAAATATTATTTCCGTAATTTATTTCTACCCTTTAATAATAGCAATTGGTGTTGTACTTTATATCGTTGGAAAGCCTGATTGGCCACCTTTACAACAAAGTACAACTTATAAGGATTGTGCATCGGTGGAATGAGCAACACGGGTAACGTGTGAGTAGTGCCAAAAAAAAATGTGCCAACATCCCCTGCAATATTCTCCTGTTGGTATTCACTCTGGTTTTGAGTTTTGTTTGGTGGATTGGATGATTGCACTTCCACATTTATAAGGAAAAAACAATACATATTGTCCATTTTTACACTTAATTCATTTGACACTGTCAGGAACCCAGTAGTGTGTGGAAGATCCATACACAGCCACAAGAGCTTAGCACCTCCTCCTCGTGCTGGTCACCGGCCTGGTCACATGTTACTGTCAGATGTGTCGAGGAAGGTTGAGGTTCCCAGGCTCAGCCTTCAGAAGAAAACGTAATGTAATCTTAAGATATCATAACCTTTAAGTGTGTTTTGCTTACTGACAGGATAAGATAGTCATCTGTGATTTATCATTGATTTAATGGTGAAGAACGGAGTGAGAATTGTATCCTGTAATTTTTGCCAGCTTAAGATATTATAACCTTAAAATGTGTTTTGCTTGATGTTAAAGACAGAGGCATCTGTGATTTATCATGGTATCTCATGTTAAAAGCAGACTGAGTAGCCCGGAACCTCAGGGAGGGGGTGTCAAGGAAAGTTGAGGGTCCCGGGCTCAGCCTTCAGAGGGAATATCATTTTTGCTATCTTATGATATTATGATCAGAAAAAGTATTTTTGCTTAATATGACTAGAGTTTAAGACAAGGAAAGATGGTTTTATGTGATTTGCAATTGTATCTAATGGTAAGATCAGGATGAGAAAGTGATGTGTTTTCCGCTGTATTGCGATTTGTGGTGAAATGATTGCTGTAGCCTGTTAAAAAGGGAAGTAGGAGAGGCAGGACAAGGTTAATGAATGAGGAACCCGATCATGTGTTTCCTTTTTTCTTCCCCTTCAGATCTACAGTTTGAAGATGGTGGAACCAACATGTGGTGAAGAGGAGGAGCTGACAGTCCCCGTTCACTGCAGAGACACATGTTGTTTAGATCAGAGCTCAAACAAGTTTCACTTCTGAGCAACAGAAACTCAGACAGTCGTCGTCTGTGAGAGGTGAAATGGCGCAGAAAGGAGTTCATCTGGACCAGGAGACCTTCTCTTGTTCCATCTGTCTGGATCCACTGAAGGATCCAGTGGCTATTCCCTGTGGACACAGCTACTGCTTCAACTGTATTAAAACCCACTGGGATGGAGAGGATGGAAAGAAAATCTACAGCTGTCCTCAGTGTAGGAAGAACTTCACACCAAGACCTGACCTGGTGAAAAACACCATGTTAGCAGCTTTAGTGGAGGAGCTGAAGAAGACTGGACTCCAAGCTGCTCCTGCTGATCACTGCTATGCTGGACCTGAAGATGTGGCCTGTGATGTCTGCACTGGGAGAAAACTCAAAGCTGTCAAGTCCTGTTTGACGTGTCCGGCCTCCTACTGTGAGAAACACCTGCAGCCTCATTATGAAGCAGCTCCGTTAAAGAAACACAAGCTGGTGGAGCCCTCCAAGAAGCTCCAGGAGAACATCTGCTCTCGTCATGATGAGGTGATGAAGATGTTCTGCCGCACTGATCAGCAGTGTATCTGTTATCTCTGCTCTGTGGATGAACATAAAGGCCACGACACAGTCTCAGCTGCAACAGAAAGGACTGAGAGGCAGAGAGAGCTGGAGCTGAGTCGACAAAACATCCAGCAGAGAATCCAGGACACAGAGAAAGATGTGAAGCTGCTTCAACAGGAGGTGGAGGCCATCAATGGCTCTGCTGATAAAGCAGTGGAGGACAATGAGAAGATCTTCACTCAGCTGATCCGTCTCATGGAGAAAAGAAGCTCTGAGCTGAAGCAGCAGATCAGATCCCAGCAGGAAACTCAAGTGAGTGGAGTCAAAAAGCTTCAGAAGAAGCTGGAGCAGGAGATCACTGAGCTGAAGAGGAAAGACGCTGAGCTGAAGCTGCTGTCACACACAGAGGATCACACCCAGTTTCTACACAACTACCCCTCACTGTCAGCACTCAGTCCATCTACACACTCATCCAGCATCAAAATCCGTCCTCTCAGACACTTTGAGGATGTGACAGCAGCTGTGTCAGAGCTCAGAGATAAACTACAGGACCTTCTGAGGGACACAAGGACAAACATCTCACTGACAGTGACTGAAGTGGATGTTTTACTGTCACCACCAGAGCCCAGGACCAGAGCTGACTTCTTAAGATATTCACAGGAAATCACACTGGATCGAAACACAGCACACAGACAACTGTTATTATCTGAGGGAAACAGAAAAGTAACATTAATGAATAAAGATCAGTCTTATTCTTGTCACCCAGACAGATTCACTTCATATGTTCAGGTCCTGAGTAGAGAGAGTCTGACTGGACGTTGTTACTGGGAGGTGGAGAGGAGAGGAGGAGGAGTTCTTGTAGCAGTCGCATACAAGAATATCAGAAGAGCAGGGGGAGAAAGTTGGTTTGGACGTAATGACAAATCTTGGGCATTAGATTGTTTCAACAACAATTTCACATTTAGGTTCAACAACATCAAGACTCCAGTCTCAGGCCCTCAGTCCTCCAGAGTAGGAGTGTACCTGGATCACAGAGCAGGTATTCTGTCCTTCTACAGCGTCTCTGAAACCATGACTATCCTCCACAGAGTCCAGACCACATTCACTCAGCCTCTACATGCTGGAGTTGGGCTTGGTGTTGGATCCACAGCAGAGTTTTATAAACTCAAATAGTCAAAGATCATTGAAAGTGCAGTTAGTTAAAATCTTTATTGTAGTTCATCACTTTCTCTAGTCTCCATGTTTGTTGCTAAAAGCTCATTGCTGTTGTGTCTCTGCACTGCACAGAGATCACCTGTCAATCAAACATTGTGGGCGGGACTTTGACCTCTTGTCATTTCTTGTTGTGTTGATGTTTGAGTTTGTTGAGGTGGAGCTGGAGCCGTGGAGGAGATCACTGCTCATGATGATGTTTCTTTACCTAAACTCACATTTCTCCACATGGAAATAGAAACTTCTCTGAGCTCTAAATGTTTGTCGCATATTTGTGTTGACGTTTTTGTGTTTAATTGATTATCATTGACTTGGTGTTTTTGTTCTCCTTTGTGTAAAGAAATAAGTCTAGATTACATTTACATGGATGTCAGATCAAGTCTTGTTTTGATCAAATTCACTCAGGTCTTTCAGATTCAATCAAACTGTAAATATCATGGTAAAAATTAATGAGGAGAAGGTTGATTATTTTTTGAGATTCAGGTGAAACAGTGATTGTGTGGATAAAGTGAATCTGTTACTGAACTCACTGAGGCATTTAAGAGACTTTACTGATCAATGTGTGAACGAATGGAAACTTCATATCATCAGTAAAACTGAATCAATCAATCAAACACTTTCTTGTCTTCCATCTTTCCCACGTGCCCTGAATGCAGCATCAGTGTAACAGGCTGTGACTCAGTGTGATGTTACATATATTTAAATGTGTCTCCACTGATGTTGTTTTAAGTTTCCAGAGGCTGAGTGAAGTTTTCCCTCGTCTTCCTGCAGTGACCATCACAGCAGGTGAACAACTGAAATCTGAAAACTGATGCTCAACACAAGAGGGCGCCGTCCTCCTGCTGACCAGGGAGGTAGTGGAGGTTAAAGCTCCTCAACTCACTGTGTCTGAAGGTTTTAGTGAAGATGATGATTTTAGGCTGATTAGGTTTATACCAAAAGGGCCTGACGTCATTCATCCTGGTTATTGATGTGAAGCTGCTGTAAGTCATTAGAAATTCTTCTTTAAAGTTTAATTATAGAAAATATTGTTGTTATTTTAATTATCAGAAAATGTTCATAGGAAAATGATGAATTTATGTAGTTTGTGTTTGATTAATGTGACTATACCCGACTCTTATTATAAAGCAACTGATCGCGTATGGGTGACATTTTTGATAGTGATCTGCATTGATGTTCATTTGTTCCATTGATTTAAACTGGCTTCACTGTAGTGTGTTGAGATGTTTTTAACAACACCTGTTTCATTCTTGGTGCTTGTGTCTATGTATAAATGCACTGACACTAATCAATAAAACTTTTATATTTGCAGTTATGATCCTGTTGGGTCATTTGGAGTATCAAATATTAAAATACAACTTTTACTCAAAAAAATGAGAAATAAAGATGCGTTGTCAAACTTGTAAACACACAGTATCAAACTGCTCCTCCTCTTGGAACAAAGTCAAACCTTATCACCTCCCTCTTCTTCCTGCTCTCAAACACAGTGAGCTCCACCCTGATCATGTGTTTCCTTGTTCCCTCCCCTTCAGATCTACAGTTTGAAGATGGGTGGAACCAACATGTGGTGAGGAGGAGGAGCTGACAGGCCCCGTTCACTGCAGAGACACATGTTGTTTAGATCAGAGCCCAAACTAGTTTCACTTCTGAGCAACAGAAACTCAGACTGTCGTCGTCTGTGAGAGGTGAAATGGCACAGAAAGGAGTTCATCTGGACCAGGAGACCTTCTCTTGTTCCATCTGTCTGGATCTACTGAAGGATCCAGTGGCTATTCCCTGTGGACACAGCTACTGCTTCAACTGTATTAAAACCCACTGGGATGGAGAGGATGGGAAGAAAATCTACAGCTGTCCTCAGTGTAGGAAGAACTTCACACCAAGACCTGACCTAATGAAAAACACCATGTTAGCAGCTTTAGTGGAGCCCAGAGGAAAAATTTACTGCTCAAAGCTTGCTCTTCTGTAGCTCCGGAGACAAATTTGAGATTCTCATCTCAGCCTCATTTTAGTTTCTATTTTGACTCAAATGTTTCTCATATGTTTCTCCTAAAATTCACTAGGAGCAATAGGTGAGACAGAGTAATTAGAGGGAGTCATACTTGAGACTTAAGGGAGATACCTTGCTAATCTCAAGTCAGTGTTTTTAATGGCTCCTTTATTTCTCCTTGGAGAAGAAAATGAGCAATACTGGAGCTACAATGGAGCAATACTGGAGCTATACTGGAGCTACAATGGAGCAATACTGGAGCTACAATGGAGCAATATGGCACACACACACACACACCTTACAAATACTGCAGCAACTAAACATTCTGAAGCACATACACATATACATATACATATATATATATACCCACCAACGGCCAGGCTTTATAATTCTATAGCAAATGAGCTGACAGACAAATTGATTTCCCTTTTGCAATGAGTAATCTTTATTCAAAGTATAGTATTGTGAGTATTTCAAGTAGCTGTAACAACATTAATACAGGCAGCATTTGTATACAGGGGCTTTTTTTGAACATGGTTGTTTCAACAAATGTCTATCAGTATGCCACATCCCATACTTTACAGTGTTGTGGCCCTGATGCTGTGTTTCAAGTAGCTGTAATAATGACATAACTTTACAGTGCACATTGCACAACATTTTACAACTTTAAAGGGATAGTTCACCCAAAATTGAAATTGTGCACTGTAAAGTTATGTTATTATTACAGCTACTTGAAACACAGCATCAGGGCCACAACACTGTAAAGTATTGGATGTGGCATACTGATAGACATTTGTTGAAACAACCATGTTCAAAAAAAGCCCCTGTATACAAATGCTGCATGAGGGCCTTAAAGATTGAAATTTCAGAGTCCTCCGTGGCTTTTCTGAGTTACAGGGGGTCTCAGAATAGCAGTGCATGTCCATATGACGGTTGCAAATGGATACCAACTGTCTTCGTAACAAAAAGACAAATCAAAAAACACCCAAATACCTCCATGCTGCTCGTATGTAATGTCCGTCTTATATTGAAGCCCCGAAATGCGAAATTGTCCCGAAAAAAATTAAACAAGTCTATATTTCAAGCTCGTTTTGTAGCGGAAGCTTCTCGAAGCTCCTCTTCCCTGGAAAGAGGACAGACCCTGATTTGTCCAAATTTGACAAACAGGGAAGAGGAGCTTCGAGACGCTTCCGCTACAAAACGAGCTTGAAATATAGACTTGTTTAATTTTTTTCGGGACAATTTCGCATTTCGGGGCTTCAATATAAGACGGACATTACATACGAGCAGCATGGAGGTATTTGGATGTTCTTTGGTGTGTCTTTTTGTTACGAAGACAGTTGGTATCCCTTTTTCAACTGTTATATGGACATGCACTGCTACGCCGAGACCCCCTGTAACTCAGAGAAGCCACGGAGGACTCTGAAACTTCTCCCAGCCCTTAGTCCACATGAGGGGGAGTAGATAATGAGTGAATTTTCAATCTTGGGTGAACTATCACTTTAAGGCCCTCAGGCAGCATTTGTATACAGGGGCTTTTTTTGAACATGGTTGTTTCAACAAATGTCTATCAGTATGCCACATCCAATACTTTACAGTGTTGTGGCCCTGATGCTGTGTTTCAAGTAGCTGTAATAATGACATAACTTTACAGTGCACATTGAACAACATTTAAAAGGGCCTTTTTTTTTTAACATGGATATTTCAACAATGTCTATCAGTATGCCACATCCCATACTTTACAGTGTTGTGGCCCTGATGCTGTGTTTCAAGTAGCTGTAATCATGACATAACTTTACAGTGCACATTGCACAACATTGCACAGCATTTAAAACATTTAAAAGGGCCTTTTTTTGAACATGGACATTTCAACGAAGGTTGCAATGCTTTACAGTGCTGTGGCCCTGATGCGGCATTTGTTTATGAAGGCTTTTTTGACCTTACTTTTCCCCACCGGTGTCCATCCATCCAGGGTACTACAGCGCATGATGTAAGCTGCAAGAAGAAAAAAAACAGAGAAAAGAAAGCACAAATTACAAATGGCATAATGTAACAGCAGTTACAATGACAGTATTGAGAGTTTTTTTTAATCCAGATGTCACATAATTCACATTGAAATATCTCTATGGTTCACACGAGGAAATTCAGCAAAACTGTGAGGTCACTGAAACAATCAAAACATTAAATGTAGCTATGTGATACATGGGGTTCAAACACTTCAGAAATTATGCCAAATTTGGCCAGATATTGTGATGAATGTGAGAAGGGTCAGAAAAAAGAGGGGAAACCAAACTAGAAATTAAAAGTAGAATTACAACAAATTCATTTTTGAAAATAATTTGTGCTTCTTTATGTTATGTATTTTTACTGATGGATTTCCACAACCTTTCCATATTTCCATAAATTGTTAACAATGAGCAATGTACTTACTTAGAATCCCATTGACTTTGAACTTATCCAGGACTGTCTTCCCATCTGGCACCTTCCCGTGCTTCCCAAAGGCCACAGCATTTCGGCACTCCTCTGCAGTAAAAAACTCAAAAATACAAAAAGTCCTGAAAATGAACAGAGTAAATATAGGAGATTTTGAGTAAACCAGTACAGGCTAAAAATCAATCTTAAACATGCTACTATATCTTATTGGTCTCAATTCTAATCCTCTTAGACTTAGAAGTGATACAAATTAATCTCTTCACATTAGCCTTCAACTAGCATTAAAGCAGATATCAGTGGAATGTTTTTGTTAATATAAGTCCTAAATAGTCCTATTTTCCGTCAGCAATCACTTACATGAAGTATTTCAGCCTAAACACGAGTCTCTCCGTCACTCTGCTCTGCTGTAACCCGAGGAGAAAATTTTCCTTGTGGGATACAAGTGTTATCCAATGAGGGGAGAGAACGGCATGAAGGGCTGTGTGTGCAGCCAAGGGATGCGCGTGAATGTGGTGACGTAGCACGAGGACCAATTGATGCCTGACAAGGGCGGGGGCTGCTAACTCATGGTGCGTTCAAGGAAACTCGTACTTTGTGTTTTTCCTTCCTGTGAAGTCATACCAGTTCAATCTGGTACGAGTTCACGGGTCGGAAGTTACGAGTGGCCGTTATAGGGAACTTTCACAGACAACAGGACGGTAAAAACACGAGCTACGGGTTACCTGGAACGCTACCAAGTCGTAGTTGTGACTTGAAGCTGTAACTTACGGTTTCAAAAGCCTGCCTTGAACACAGCATTAGCCGAAACGGCCGTGCCACTGATATCTGCTTTAACTTTATTCTTTTTGCATTTGCTTCACACTTCTTCACTCATGCGACACTTTACAATAACAATGTATTTGATTTGAATCATGCACTCTGTATTCTATCTTTTCACTTTGTTTTTATTCTATTTAATTATTTAATGATTACTGTATGCATTTTATTATCAACGAGATCAACAAGATTCCCGCGAGTCTATGCATGCGTTTATTATTACTAATTTCTCCAAGATGTCCGCCTCCTCCAGGTAAACAAACACCTGGTTGCATGTTTGTATAACTATTTGCTGTTGTCTGTGGAATAAAAAGGGTGGTGTGTGAGTTGCAAATAGCTAAACGGCGGTAGAACGCACTACCTCCATTTTCTGCTGCTGCTAGGAGGTGGGGACAGAGAGATCTGCTAGATAACAGGAGACATTGAGAGAAAAATCTGCACATTCATTATTCTAGAGGTAAAATATTTGGAAAATATGGCCTATGGTTGTTTTTGCCTGGAATTGTCCTTTAAGCTTTATTGTCTTTCATGCAGACACTGTGATATATGCAACTGCACCCTCTCATTCATTCGTGGTCTCGTACTGCCATCTAGTGGTGCAAATAAATCGCTACGCGACATGACAGCGGGTGATAACGGGAACACCTTTCCTCAGGCAGACACGCCTGTAAGTCCGCCAACATAAATTGTAGATAAAAGCCAGATAGCAGCTGCTAAAACCTTAGTCACGGTGCAGCAAGAAGTAACTACCATCAAGCTAGACGAAGAACCGACGTCAGGACACCGCTGCTCAGGTTAGGCTGTAACAACTTAAGATCGTACTATTTGTTTACATTGTGTTGTGTGTGTGTGTTATTTTAATAACCTAGCTTTCTTTGTACCAAAATCTAAATTTACAGGTGTGATTATCACACCCGTGCTGATATACAGTACAACAGCACTCCCTCTCGTGTGATATTGCTTAATTATACAATTATTGTTCAGCTTCCTAGTAGATTCCTTTCGCCTCCCAAGGACATAGCTTCAGGAAGGTGATGCCCTGAGGTTTTGTTTAACCCTATATGATTAATCAATAACTTGATAATACGATAATTTATGAATAGTGACCATAACTGGTCATGAATCATTACCCTCCATATACCCTACATTGTCAATACATTTTAAAGAATTAAATTCTATAATCTACAATAAAGCGGCAACGGAGTTTCTGTAGGTATCAACAATTAGAGACCTATTTGCACTTTCATGCCTATCCTGGAAAAAAGTTGCTACTTTTTCTGATGAGAATTTTATTTTATTTAAATAAAAAATGTTTAAATCAATTTCCCAGCCCCAAATGTAGTGATAATTTGACCAATAGAGTTGTAAAATTCTGTCACTAAAATGCATACAGTTTCAAGTGGGGGTTACTCTCACCTTTGACATTTCTTTTTAAAAAATCCTGTAAATCAATGTTTGCAGCTGAAGTTTTCCAATATATAGATAATAATAATCCAAGTGATAAGAGACCAGAGACTGTCCAAGATTTTGGTTTTTATAGTGTCCATAGTAAGTTAGAAATGACAATCATGCCAAAAATTAGCTAAGCCATGTAGTGAAATGAATTACCATCTGAGTCATCTTTGGGTGAGCCGGGGTCTGGTTCATAAAAACACATCTTCTTCGGTGGGTTTCGCGCTCTTTTGGGCATCTCTTTCTTGGTATTTCCTGCTGGGCCATCCATTCTGTTAAATACATAAAAATACAATATTTTAATTATTTAAAAAGGTGGTTCAATGTCTTATTTTAGTTACTAGTTTTATCATGTCATTATATCTCATAATTTGGTACAGCAACTTGTTGAAACATTTGGATACAGAGATGTGTTACTGTAACCATATCAGACAACTCAGGAACTGAAAAACATGGTCTTTAAGAGGATATATCCTCTTAAATTTCAACACATCAACAATTTTGTCCACAGCAAGCACTTTGAATATACATGAGGCTCCAATGCAAATATCTTAATTGCCAAAAATGCCATAGGCTACATCATGTTAAGATTTGATCACCAAATCAAACTTGCTGTCTTGTTTGCTAATTATATAATAAAATATGATTAACCACCCACAGAATTCTGAAGAATTAATTATGAACACATGAATACGTATATAAAATTATGTTTAAGTCATCATGAAACAATAAGCAGTATGATCTGCTCTGAGACGCTGGAGGTGTGTGCTGGAGATGCTGAACTCTGTCCAGCTGCCTGCAGAACTCCCTTTTAAACATCCACCATTACAACAAGCCTTGTTTAGAGCAGTCTTGATAAACAACATGGATAATACTGGAAAAAATAACATTCATTAGCCACTTCAATCTAATTTGGCACATATTTTGTAGGTAAATGTGGACTCCTTTCTAAATGACCAGCTAGCAGGCAATCCATCACAATCGTCGTCTGTTAATTTGACGATTTTTTCAGTTCAGTAGCCTATTATTTTACTCACTTCATTGTTTGTGAAAAAAAATCCCGAAGAGCATATTCTTTACATAAAGATATTACCACAATAAATTAACCAGTTAACGTTAGCTAACAGTTAATCATAATAAGTTCATGGCCACGTGTGGTCCGGGCCTCACTAGCTAAGTTAGCTTCACTATTAGCCGCATGTGCCGACCAGTTTCTTCGAAAACCACCTCAACCAACATAAACTCTTGCCACCTAAATGTTTGCAAAGTTTTACCCAAATTACGCTTTACAAAGATATCGCTTACCTTCTTTTACGTCCCGTAACGGTTCCTTCTGCCTCCATCTCTCTTTTTTTCCCTTCTGCCTCCCGCACATGGCTCCCGCACTCGCGCACTCCAACCGTTAACGTAAGGCTTCACGTCAGTCAGACTTAGTGCCAATCAATGACCAATCATGATGCAGCAATTGTGACTGATGGCGCTCTCTCCCAATGAAATGTTGACGTTAGGGCTGCATCTACTGGGTTCAAAGTTCACATTGGACTTCATTGGACTTTGTTGAAATAGTAACTTTATTGCTCTCAAATGAACAATAAATGACTGTTGTTTTTATTTTACGTTTTATGTGGTTCATGAAAAAAACCTGAATGATGTGCATTGGAATACTTACAATTATTCATAGAAAATGTAATTAATATAAAAGCAGAAGGTCTTTGCAAACTACAATCATAAATGTTCAATCAATTCATTCTGAGTACAGTTAGGCTATACATAATTAAAAATAAAAAAAATCATGTGGATTACAATAAAGTCAACATGATTAAAAACAACCAAAACATTGATCTCAGTCTGAGAAATCAATGAGTGCTTTTGGAGAGCTCTTCATTTGTTCTGTCTGAGCTTAGTATGAGATGGATAAACTGAAGCTAGAATGAGAATAGATTGAGTTTATAGAGAGAGCTCTCTGATTTCTCTGCATGATATCACAAAGAGACATAACATTTGAGAAACTCTGAGAATTATATTAGAGCTTGTTGAGATCTCTTCTGAAACTTAAAAGGAGACTAAATTGAGATTTAGTGCATCTTATTGCTCTGGAGAAAAAGATGAGACACAGGAGAAACAACCCTTAGTCTCAGTTTGCTGTCACACAGATCTCATAGTTGTCTAGGAGAAGTAAATGAAACATTTTTGAGATCTCTTTTTGAATTTTCTTTTCCTCTGGGAGGAGCTGAAGAAGACTGGACTCCAAGCTGCTCCTGCTGATCACTGCTATGCTGGACCTGAAGATGTGGCCTGTGATGTCTGCACTGGGAGGAAACTCAAAGCTGTCAAGTCCTGTTTGACATGTGTGATCTCTTATTGTGAAAAACATCTGAAGCTTCATTATGAATCCCTGGCTTTTGAAAAACACAAGCTGGTGGAGCCCTCCAAGAAGCTCCAGGAGAACATCTGCTCTCGTCATGATGAGGTGATGAAGATGTTCTGCCGCACTGATCAGCAATGTATCTGTTATCTCTGCTCTGTGGATGAACATAAAGGCCACGACACAGTCTCAGCTGCAGCAGAAAGGACTGAGAGGCAGAGAGAACTGGAGCTGAGTCGGCAAAAAATCCAGCAGAGAATCCAGGACACAGAGAAAGATGTCAAGGTGCTTCAACAGGAGGTGGAGGCCATCAATGGCTCTGCTGATAAAGCAGTGGAGGACAGTGAGAAGATCTTCACTCAGCTGATCCGTCTCATGGAGAAAAGAAGCTCTGAGCTGAAGCAGCAGATCAGATCCCAGCAGGAAACTCAAGTGAGTGGAGTCAAAGAGCTTCAGAAGAAGCTGGAGCAGGAGATCACTGAGCTGAAGAGGAAAGACGCTGAGCTGAAGCTGCTGTCACACACAGAGGATCACACCCAGTTTCTACACAACTACCCCTCACTGTCAGCACTCAGTCCATCTACACACTCATCCAGCATCAATATCCGTCCTCTCAGACACTTTGAGGATGTGACAGCAGCTGTGTCAGAGCTCAGAGATCAACTACAGGACCTTCTGAGAGACACATGGACAAACATCTCACTGACAGAGACTGAAGTGGATGTTTTACTGTCACCACCAGAGCCCAGGACCAGAGCTGACTTCTTAAGATATTCACAGGAAATCACAATGGATCCAAACACAGCACACATAGAACTGTTATTATCTGAGGGAAACAGAAAAGTATCACGAGTTCAACCACAGTCGTATTCTGATCACCCAGACAGATTCACTACATGGTATCAGGTCCTGAGTAGAGAGAGTCTGACTGGACGTTGTTACTGGGAGGTGGAGAGGAGGAAGAGTTGATGTAGCAGTCACATACAAGAATATCAGCAGAGCAGGGTATGAAAGTTGGTTTGGATACAGTGACAAATCTTGGACGTTCGTTTGCTCCAACAACAGTTTCACATTTTGGTTCAACAGCATCAAGACTCCAGTCTCAGGTCCTCAGTCCTCCAGAGTAGGAGTGTACCTGGATCACAGAGCAGGTATTCTGTCCTTCTACAGCGTCTCTGAAACCATGACTCTCCTCCACAGAGTCCAGACCACATTCACTCAGCCTCTACATGCTGGATTTTGGGTTGGTGTTGGATCCACAGCAGAGTTGTGTGAACTCAAATAGACAAAGATCATTGAAGGTGCAGTTGGTTAAAATCTGTATTGTAGTTCATCACTTTCTTTAGTCTCCATGTTTGTTGCTAAAAGCTCATTGCTGTTGTGTCTCTGCACTGCACAGAGATCACCTGTCAATCAAACATTGTGGGCGGGACTTTGACCTCTTGTCATTTCTTGTTGTGTTGATGTTTGAGTTTGTTGAGGTGGAGCTGGAGCCGTGGAGGAGATCACTGCTCATGATGATGTTTCTTTACCTAAACTCACATTTCTCCACATGAAAATAGATACTTCTCTGAGCTCTAAATGTTTCTTGGATATTTGTGTTGATGTGTTTGTGTTTAATTGTTTATCTTTGACTACATGGGCTATTTGATCTTTTTCTTCTCATTGTGAAAGAAATCTTGCTATTGTTCAAATCCACTCACATATAAGGTCTTTGAGATTTAATCAAACTGTAAATGTCATGATAAAAATAAATGTATATATGGTTTAATATTTTTTGAGATTCAGGTGAAACAGTGATTGTGTGGATGAAGCGGATCTGTTAATAAAATCACTGAGACATGTAAGAGACTTTACTGATCAATGTGTGAACAAATGGAAGCTTCATATCATCAATAAAACTGAATGAATCAATCAAACACTTTCTTGTCTTCCATCTTTCCCACGTGCCCTGAATGCAGCATCAGTGTAACAGGCTGTGACTCCTGTGAACAAACTGACTCAGTGTGATGTTACATATATTTAAATGTGTCTCCACTGATGTTGTTTTAAGTTTCCAGAGGCTGAGTGAAGTTTTTCCTCGTCTTCCTGCAGTGACCATCACAGCAGGTGAACAACTGAAATCTGAAAACTGATGCTCAACACAAGAGGGCGCCGTCCTCCTGCTGACCAGGGAGGTAGTGGAGGTTAAAGCTCCTCAACTCACTGTGTCTGAAGGTTTTAGTGAAGATGATGATTTTAGGCTGATTAGGTTTATACTAAAAGGGCCTGACGTCATTCATCCTGGTTAGTGATGTGAAGCTGCTGTAAGTTATTAGAAATTCTTCTTTAAAGTTTAATTAAACGCAGAAAATGTTGTTTTTATTTTATTTATCAGAAAATGTTCATAGGAAAATGATGAATTTATGTAGTTTGTGTTTGATTAATGTGACTATACCCGACTCTTTTTATAAAGCAACTAATCATGTATGTGTGACATTTTTGATAGTGATCTGCTTTGATGTTAAAGCAGAAGTAAGTGATATATTTGTGTTAATATAAGTCTTAAATAGTTATATCTTCCGACAGCAATCACTTACATGGAGTGTTTGGACCGAAACACGGGTCTGTCAGTCCCTCTGCTCTGCTCTGAGCCGAGGAGAAAACATTTATCGTATCCTACAGTTTTTATCCAATGAGGAGAGAGAACGGCATGCAGGGCTGTGTGTGCAGCCAAGGGACGCCGTGAATGTGGCGACGTAGAGTAGAGTAGAGTAGAGAATACTTTATTCATCCCGAGGACGGAAATTCATATTAGTGTAGTAGCTCACATGACAATGACACAAAAAAGAAAGAAAGATGGAGCAGGGTCGCCGGATGGAGCAGGGCCGCCGGATGGAGCAGGAGCCGCCGGGTGGAGCAGGAGCCGCCGGGTGGAGCAGGAACCGCCGGATGGAGCAGGAACCGCCGGGTGGAGCAGGGCCGCCGGGTGGAGCAGGAACCGCCGGATGGAGCAGGAACCGCCGGGTGGAGCAGGGCCGCCGGGTGGAGCAGGACCGATGGTGAAGAGGCAGCTGGGTGGATCAGGATCATTGGTGGAGGGGCCAAATCATTTTGCTTATCTGCCCCACTACTATATTCCTCCATCTTGCAGCAAGGAGAGAGGAGCCGTCCACCACCGCTGCTTTCCTGGTCAGTCAAGGTGCCATGAAGTGGATGATCCAGGCCGTCCAGAATTGCCTCCTCCTTCTTCAGTGCTCTAGTGCCTCAGGATGTTTAGTCTGTATCCTAGCAACAACTTCATGGAGAACTTCAGATGGAACTTAAGCAGTTGCCATTAGGTGGGATGTACACAAGTGTTGTTATGATTCGAAAAAATAAAATAAATGTCTACTTTCTGAGTCTTCACCAATATCTCCAGCTCTTCATCACTCTTGTTGGGCAGAGAGTTGATATTTCCAATGATGACTGACCTCAGAAAGGACTGATAGGACATCTCCACCTCCAAGCCTTTAACTTTGCACCAGCAGCAGCACGACAACCACCACAAAAGCACCTCTTCAGGTAATCTGAGGACAGGATGGTGGTGTCCTCCAGATCTGTCCATTTTCAATGAAAGAAGCTCATCTCTGAAGAATCTCCTCTCCCCAGAGAAGCATCCATCAGTAGATAACAAAAAACACAACAAAAATAAAGCAAATGTTGAGTAAAAACTCAAAAACTCAGAGCTACCAGACTTTGCTGCTCCCAGTTGAAGCGCATGTTCCGGAAGACGTAGGGACGAGGACTGTTATGGTGCGTTCAAGGAAACTCGTATTTTTCCGACCGTGAAGTCGTACCAGTTCGATCTGGTACGAGTTCACGGGTCAGAAGTTACGAGTGGCCGTTATAGTGACTTTCACGGGTAAAACAGGTCGGAAAAACACGAGTGGGTTGCCTGAAACGCTACAAAGTCGTAAGTTGTGACTTGAAGCTGTAATTTACGATTTCAAAAGCCTGCCTGGAACGCAGCATTAGCCAAAACGACCGGACCACTTACTTCTGCTTTAATTTGTTCCATTTATTTAAAGGTGTACAGAAATGGCCGTTTGTCCCGTTTGTCGCGCCGAGTTGTCACGAGCTGCGACACGAGTTTACCCGAGTAAGGAAAATTAATTTGATTGGTCGTTTTCGAGCGGGCGGGATATTCAAAGCTTGGGGCGAGCCCGAGCTCCGTGTGTGTGTGCGTGTCTCAGACGTTTGAATGACGGATTACGGATCCAATATCAGTGGCTGGTGAATCGTGTACAGGCTGACGTATAATCCATGCGCCTGCGTTATCCAATGCGGAAAAAAAAACTACACTAAAATACACACTTTCATCCCGGATTTACTCAAAAATAGAATTTTGCACAAAGTTTGGCCTACATCGTCTGAAAGATGAGTTATTACACTAATTTTATGACCCAGAGTGGGCTCAAATTCAATTTTCTTTTCTGTACACCTTTAAACTGGCTTCACTGTAGTGTGTTGATGCTTGTGTCTATGTAAAAATGCACTGACACTAATCAATAAAACTTTTATATTTGCAGTTATGATCATGGTGTAACCTCGTCAGTGTGACGTCTGTTGGGTCATTTGGATCAACTGAAAAGACGTTATTAATCACATGTGGAATTCACAATTACAAGAACTAAACTCTTCGGTTTATTTCTGTAAAAGTATTAAATATTAAAATACAACTTTTACTCATAAAAATGAAAAATAAAGATGTGTTGTCAAACTTGTAAACACACAGTATCAAACTGCTCCTCCTCTTGGAACCAAGTCAAACCTGATCACCTCCCTCTTCTTCCTGTCCCAATGTGCACACTCGATCACACTTACACACTTAGGCACTTGGCGTGCGCGTTCATGGGCTTAGTGTCAGTGCGCAAGTGTGTCCCGTTTCTCCAAGGACTGAAAGTGCAGCGCACTTGATTTGCACTTTACCCACACTTAAGGTAAGACCGCATCCGAGAGGTATTTGGCCAAGTATAAATCCCACAATGCACCACGGTGAAGTCCGCCGTCACCAGGAGCCACAAGCCACGTTTAGGAAATGCGATTTAATTAATCCCAATAAAATGAAATTAACTTTCTATTATATTCATGACTTTTAATGTCATATTTTATATTCATCATGCTCTGTTCATGTTTTTATTTTTTCGTTTTTCTTGTTTGTTTTATTTACTCACGGAGTTGGGCTTACATGTTTATGATCTGAATCTTGCGCATAGAGACACTTTTGGAGTAGATGAAACTGTGATCCAGCAGCACTGTTTATTAAAACAGTTGTTGCTGTGCTGTGTGTGTCGTAGTTGTGCTAGTGTGCGCAATGGCACAGGCTGCACTTGTCAAGTGTGTCCCCATTGCTTTTAAATATCCCCCCACATGCTTGGGCTTACACACTATATGTAAATATACGTTCCGCCGGCAAAATGTCACCAAAGTGTGTGCGTAACCAAGCGCACTGAGCCAAGTGTGGAGGAATGGGACAGTCAGCTGCACCCTGTTCATGTATTTCCTTGTTCCCTCTCCTTCAGATCTACAGTTTGAAGATGGGTGGAACCTACATGTGGTGAAGAGGAGGAGCTGACAGGCCCCGTTCACTGCAGAGACACATGTTGTTTAGATCAGAGCTCAAACTAGTTTGACTTCTGAGCAACAGAAACTCAGACAGTCGTCGTCTGTGAGAGCTGAAATGGCGAAGAAAGGAGTTCATCTGGACCAGGAGACCTTCTCTTGTTCCATCTGTCTGGATCTACTTAAGGATCCAGTGACTATTCCCTGTGGACACAGCTACTGCTTCAGCTGTATTAAAACCCACTGGGATGAAGAGGATGGGAAGGAAATCTACAGCTGTCCTCAGTGTAGGAAGAACTTCACACTAAGACCTGACCTGGTGAAAAACACCATGTTAACAGCTTTAGTGGAGGAGCTGAAGAAGACTGGACTCCAAGCTGCTCCTGCTGATCACTGCTATGCTGGACCTGAAGATGTGGCCTGTGATGTCTGCACTGGGAGAAAACTCAAAGCTGTCAAGTCCTGTTTGACGTGTGTGATCTCTTATTGTGAGAAACATCTGAAGCTTCATTATGAAGCAGCTCCATTAAAGAAACATAAGCTGGTGGATCCCTCCAAGAAGCTCCAGGAGAACATCTGCTCTCGTCACGATGAGGTGATGAAGATGTTCTGCCGCACTGATCAGCAGTGTATTTGTCTTGTCTGCCTTCTGGATGAACATAAAGGCCACGACACAGTCTCAGCTGCAGCAGAAAGGACTGAGAGGCAGAGAGAGCTGGAGCTGAGTCGACAACAAATCCAGCAGAGAATCCAGGACACAGAGAACGATGTGAAGGTGCTTCAACAGGAGGTGGAGGCCATCAATGGCTCTGCTGATAAAGCAGTGGAGGACAGTGAGAAGATCTTCACTCAGCTGATCCGTCTCATGGAGAAAAGAAGCTCTGAGCTGAAGCAGCAGATCAGATCCCAGCAGGAAACTCAAGTGAGTGGAGTCAAAGAGCTTCAGAAGAAGCTGGAGCAGGAGATCACTGAGCTGAAGAGGAAAGACGCTGAGCTGAAGCTGCTGTCACACACAGAGGATCACACCCAGTTTCTACTCAACTACCCCTCACTGTCAGCACTCAGTCCATCTACACACTCATCCAGCATCAATATCCGTCCTCTCAGACACTTTGAGGATGTGACAGCAGCTGTGTCAGAGCTCAGAGATAAACTGCAGGACCTTCTGAGAGACACATGGACAAACATCTCACTGACAGTGACTGAAGTGGATGTTTTACTGTCACCACCAGAGCCCAGGACCAGAGCTGACTTCTTAAGATATTCACAGGAAATCACACTGGATCCAAACACAGCAAACCGATACCTGTTATTATCTGAGGGGGACAGAAAAGTAACAGTGATGAGTAAAGATCAGTCTTATTCTAGTCACCCAGACAGATTCACTACATGTTGTCAGGCCCTGAGTAGAGAGAGTCTGACTGGACGTTGTTACTGGGAGGTGGAGTGGAGAGGAGGAGTTTATGTAGCAGTTGCATACAAGAATATCAGCAAAGCAGGGAGAGAAAGTTTGTATGGACGTAATGACAAATCTTGGGCTTTAAATTATTCCAACAACAGGTTCACATTTTGGTTCAACAACTTCAGGGATCCAGTCTCAGGTCCTCAGTCCTCCAGAGTAGGAGTGTACCTGGATCACAGTGCAGGTATTCTGTCCTTCTACAGCGTCTCTAAAACCATGACTCTCCTCCACAGAGTCCAGACCACATTCACTCAGCCCCTACATGCTGGAATTCGGGTTTGCAATGATAAAGCCACAGCAGAGTTGTGTAAACTCAAATAGACAAAGATCATTGAAGGTGCAGTTGGTTAAAATCTGTATTTTAGTTCATCACTTTCTTTCTTTTTCTTTTTTTTTGGTCTGCATTTTGTCTTCTCACAGTTCAGCACCACCAGAGGTGCGATCTCTTTGAGATTCATGCATATTTGCATCCAAATATTTTTATATTTTGGTGCAGAATGTGGCCATCACCGGCCCTCCCTGGCAGCTTGATTTTCTTTATTTATTTTCTGACATGGGCGAGGGGGGAGTGCAACATTAGTGTGAACGAAGGGGAAGATGGGGTGGGGTGTGTGTGTGTGTTTATCTTTGACTTACATGGGCTATTTGGCATATTTTGTTCTCATTGTGCTAAGAAGAAATCTAGATCACATTTACATTGATGTGTCCATCAGATCAGATGTTACCGTTGTTCAAATCCACTAATAATTAATGAGGAGATTATTTTTTGAGATTCAGGTGAAACAAACTGATTATGTCTACGAGGTGAATCCGTTTACGAAATCACTGAAAAAGAGTGATTTAACAGACACTTATCAAAGTATGTTGATGAAATCACCAGACCTTCCTTTTTCAATGACATTTTTCCCACTGTGGAAACTCAAAACTCTACAATAACATTTAGGCCTACATTGATGTGTTTGTCAAATCAAATAAGGTTTATTATGTTTTATGAATGTGTCATTCTTTTTTAATATGATGTATGTTTCAGGTGAAACAAAGTCATTGTGTGGTGAAACTGTTCATGAAGCACAATAAAGCTGATTTTTGAACACCATGTTTCTACTGTTTTACAATTGGATCTGATTAAACGTTTAGTGGAAAAACAACAAAGAAACCAGACTTCTACCAGGAGTAAACTAAATTCAAAGAATAAAACTGGTACTCTTTTTTTTCTTTTTTCCATCAGATCTATAAGACACCTTCCATCTGCCCCACATTAAGAAGAGAATGACAGGTCAATTCTGGCACCAAAAATAAAAAATTATAATTTTAGTGCAATAGCACTACTGATTAAGTTGTTCATTATCTATATAGATCACTTAAATCACAAAAAATCAATATGAGAAATTAAGAAACACACAAGTTTCCCTTTAAAATTGTATTTTTTCATACTTCAAAATTGCCTTCAATGAACTGTACAGAACATGTAGAAATAAAATCCATTCAAAAACAGGATCAGAACAAATCTGATCAAATACAGTTAATACTGTACAAAAATACAAGAACAGTGTAGAAATATTAGAAATGAAGAAAGTTTAATTTGTGCATCAAAACTGTCTGTCTTACTTACTGTCAGTTTCAGCTTGTGTTTTTTTGTCTCTCTTCAAACCAATTGGCCCAGTTTCCCATCACTTCCACTTCCTTGTCTGAAACAGTTGCAGTCAGGGTTTCGCCTATACAGCACCTTCAGAACACAGGACATTTTAGTAGTGTTATTATTGTTAGCTTCTGATATCATGTAACACACTAACAAATTAAAAAAACTATTATATATTTAAATAATTATGTATGAAGTTCAGTTGAATCAAAATAAAATAAATCAGTCATTGGAGGTCATTAACTTTCAATCAAACTTTTTCATCCCAGAAGCAGCAGGGTTTGCAAAGCTGCTAACACAGCCATAGCCTGTCTCTTGCCACCATGGGCTTCAAAACACAAGCGCTTTAATAAATTAAAACCGAGTTCTGTTTGGCTAACTTGTAGCTAAAGATATAGGTCTAGTGTGTTTATCAGTAGTAATTATCAGTAGTTCAACAAAGAATTTAAAAGGTTTAAAATTCACTTACCCAAAGCAGCAGCCAGTCCAGAAACTGATTGAGGGAAAATGAAAATGCCCGAATGGTGTCGCAGAAAAAACTCCACCCATGGCCACATGTGCCAGTTGCATATCTATCATCTGGGAGAGTGCCTTAATTTCAGAACTGTGCCAGAAGAAAAATTTCCTCCAATTTTGAAGGTATGGCAAAACCAACCTGGTTATGATGTGGACCTCATGTGTTTTGCCATATCGCATTTGCCAGTTACATCACCTGTGGCTCAAAAGTATTATTCTATTATCTGTGCCAGGTGCTTCTATTACAAAAGTGCCCCAGAAGAGATATTCCCTCCAATATGGCAAAGCTGTAGTGTTTAGGATGTGGCCCTCCTGTGTTTTGCCATATCACATTTGCCAGTCTACCATGCGGCCCAAAAGAATATTCTATTATCTGGGCCAAGTGCCTCAATTAAATAGTTAATAGTTAAAGCAGAAGTAAGCTGAATATTTGTGTTAATATAAGTCTTAAATAGTTATATCTTCCGACGGCAATCACTTACATAGAGTGTTTGGTCCGAAACACGGGTCTGTCAGTCACTCTGCTCTGCTCTGAGCCGAGGAGAAAACTTCTTGTATACTTCCTTGTATCCTACAACCTTTATCCAATGAGGAGAGAGAACGGCATGAAGGGCTGTGTGTGCAGCCAAGGGATGCGCGTGAATGTGGTGACGTAGGGACGAGGACCAATAGATCCATGACGAGGGCGGGGGCTGCTAACTAACGAAGTTAGCCAAAACGACCGGATCGCTTACTTCTGCTTTAAAATAAAAGTGTACCAAAAGAAAAATTCCCTCCAAATTTTAATATATGGCAATGTATGTGGTTATGATTTGGCCCTCATACGTTTTGCCATGCCACATCTCAGCCAGAGGTACCAGCTAAATGCCACATGTGGCCCAAAAGTCAATGCTATTGGCGTAATAACTAGCCTAGTTTTTCCAACCTTAGACACCAGGGAGGTGTCCCTCAGGGTTAAGGCCCTGACAAAATAATTTCTTTTTTAAAAGAAATGATTTTGTCATTTGGGTGGATCTGTTTTTGGGGGAGTTTTTCTTTTATTTTTCTTCTGGGGTCTGCAGGAAAACAATTATGATGAACTAATTGTTGTCCCTTTAATATCCCGGCTGTGTTGTGTTGTCCCCGGTGTCCGTCGGTCGCAGTCGTGAGTCGAATTCCACCACTAGAGTTTCTCCCTGAGGCTCGGCTCCACTCGGCTCCACTCGGCTCCACTCGGCTCTCACTCGGCTCCCTCTCGGTTCCCGGTCGGCTCCGTTCGGCTCCACTCGGCTCCCCGCTCGGCTCCGCTCTGTTGGCGCTGTCTGTGTGTTTACCTCCCAGCGCAGCGCTGCTGTACTGTGGCCAGCTGCTGCTGCTGCACACATACACACCAGCAACAACCATCCGCAGCCTCGACTGAGCCTGGAAAATAGCTACTAAATGTAAGCTGCCCCGCGTTCAACCCTTCGCGGATTTCCCTCCTGCAGCGCCGTGGGTTTGTGACACTAAAAGCAGAGGTGAGTTAGATTTTTTTTTTTTAAATTTCATTCTGGGGGTAGAAAAAAAATAAATCGCACGAGCTCAATGACAACCCCGTGGTGCGGCTAAGTTAGCCGTTAGCTTAGCCGTTAGCTTCCTATCCCCGTGATGGAGGAGGTGGACTGTGAACATGGCGCCCTCCAAAACAAACGAACAGGTAGGTAGGCTAGTTACTGGTAACGATTTATGGCGGCAGATAATTAAAAGCTTCACGTGTGCTCCCAAACAAACAAACACACACATCCATGTCGTTGTTGTTGTGTCTGTGTTGAGCTAACGTTAGCTACGTAACAGTTTACTAGCACCGCTAACAAAAATGTAACTTACCCGCGATAGATAGCTTCACTCTTGGTGACGAACCCTTAATTCAACGCGCTTATTCTTGGTTTTATGTTGTCATTCGGCCTAAAAAGAATACAAACAGGCTGATTTAACTCGTATATAAAAAGTTACATACCCTCCTCTTTGTCTGGACAAGCTTCTGGTGTTGGACGTTAGTTAGCATGCTAGTGGCTAAATCGAGATTGTTGAATGGAGCTAAGAGCCCGTGGCCTTCCTCCTGCTTGTCTGTCTGTCTCTTCTTTGTTGTTGCCGTACACGCACAAGTTAAGTGTAGCGTGTTTGTTTAAAATAAAAGGCGCTGTTGTGAAGTTTTTGTGTGACAACAGCAGCAGCGCGGTTGTCTTTGAGCTGCACAGCGACCGCCGCGTTTGGTGTCATGTTGTCGGTGTCAGTCGTGGTTGAGATCCGCGGGCTAACGGTGAGAGACCTGCTGGCATCACTATAACCTGTCAGACTGACAGTGTTGGTTCATAATAATCGATGTTATCTATATGTAGGCTATAGTTATGAGGCTATAGCTATGGATGTAGATTTTGATCAGTGTGAGGAGGAGGAGGAGCTGTCGGCTTCTTCAAAAAAGAGGTAAACAACAGCGCCGTGTCGCCTCTTTGTTTTATTTGTTTGCCATATTACAATACTTACTCCTTGCACCTGTGAAACCAGTACATTTGACAGGGTTTTCTTTTTTAAAACTGGTGAAACATACAAGGGACGACTCAAATAATCTGGCATCTGTCATTAACAGGTGTCAGGCCGATGTGTGTGAGGAATGGGATCATGTATGAAAATGAAATGTGAATATTTGCTTTGCAAGTCGGTTTATGGTTTGCGCCCCTACATTTTCTGCTTGTGCTCCTAAAATTTCAGTCAAGTTAGGGCTCCACTGTGCTCCTAGTAAAAGAAAAACTAAGTCTGGAGCCCTGAGTGTCCATGTCAGCCCCCAGCAGACACACATGGAGGCAGCAGGGCAGCCCCGGTGGCACAGGTGGCCCCTAATCCACACCTTCTACACTTTAGATATAGATTTTTAGATCTCACATTACTCCCTGTCACCTCAGTGCTCTCCTCTGTTTCCTCTTCAGCTGTGGAAATTGTCTGCTCATCTGCCTGTTTTTAATGTCCGACTTGACTTTTTTCTCTCTGTGTCAAACAAGGATACCTATGTACCAAGACCACGAGGCTGTTTATGGGAAATATGGAGTAGCATTGTAGCATTCAAGGTAGAAAAATACGCAAATATAGAAATATAAGACCATATAACTTCTTAAAAAACAGTTTTGTATAGGGCCATAAGTTCATGGTTCATCAGCTTTCACAAGACATTCATGCAACGATAGTTACACAACTTAAGAGCTGCACACATCACTTGCAGGGTTAGGTGTTATCAAATGATTTGATTTGAATAATTGTCCTTTCTATTGTTATTGTTGTTGTTATCTTCTTGCCTGTTGTTGTCATTTGTATAATAGACCCCAGGAAGACTAGCTGGTTGTCTCAACATCAGACAGCGAACATATAAAAAAAAAACAAAGATAGAGAGAGAGACATTGCCAAATTATTTCAAGAGTACAGTTATTTACAATATTAGAATAAAAATGATACACAATGTCGACAGTTGTATGACAGAAAAGAAAGGAACTATTGCACAGATGGGGAGGAGGGGGTGTATAGGAATGTACAGGTGTAATGTGTGCAGCTTGTACACAAAATAGAAGTGATGGATTATAACTATGAACTGGTTAAATACAGCCTAAATAGTGGAATGAAAACCTGGAGATGTGTGTGAATAGTGCAAAAATGGCAGATCGATAGTGCAAGAAGAAGAAGATGAGTGATAAATGCTGTTGGGGCTCATCACCTCCTCCTCGTTCGTAGCATTAAATCCACACCCAAATAGAAACAGAATATTTTTAATGCTTTTCCTCCTGTTTGCATCCAAATGATCCTCTCTTTACAAGAATTCAAGCATTTTGCCTTTTTGACACTGTAAGACAGAAGACATAAGACTGTTTATTAATACCAGACATGGGAAATTTGGTTGTTTAAGTAGCATACAAGGTAAAAAAGTAGAAGAATATGCAAATATAGAGATATAAAAAACGACTAAGACAAACACATATAGTTATGTACCAAAAAAACCACTATAATATCCAGTTATCAATCATTTCTGGTGTCTAATTATAATGAGTATTTTCTCATTTGTCGTTTATTTTAAGTTGTGTCCAGCCAGTGAACTCAAACCAGGACTTTTTGTTGATGTAGGATTTAAAAAGAGCATGCAGGAAAAAAAATGAAATACAGTGAGTAATTTACAGTGGCAGGTTTATGTGAGTCTGACTTGTAACGCTAATATCATACACAACGCAGGCTGGTATTTGCGTACTGTCTATGTTTAGTTCTCTATATCGGTATGAAAGATGAAGTATTTTCTGAGCTTAAGAAACGCTCTGATTTGACCACAACCACCACGGATCCTCCTGCTTTCTGTTGATGTCGACCTCATTTGCATCCACTCTTGAGTAATTAGCGCTCATCTGAAAAACCACATATTCACACTGTTACGATGTGTGAAGATGATGATGAACATCCTCTCTCGACATCTGTCACAGCCTCTTCTGACACAAAAGTGCCGAGAGTCTCCCCCCCTCTCTCGTCGTACGAAAACGCCCTGAGCATTACCATGGTTAGCTGTTTGGCTGCGATTTATGAAAGTGACATCCCAAGTTTCACGGATGGTTAAGAGGAGGACCGCATAAAATTGGATTTCAGGATATTCAGGGAAAGGCCAGGCCTGTGCACCAGAGTGAGGACGGAGGCAAACCGGTATTATTCAGAGCCTTTTGAACGTCTTTCACAGTTTTTTCTTGTCAAATTCTCTCTGGCATTTTTCTTTTTTTTTTTTTTTTGGAGCTTCCTTCAAAACCACAGTTTCTTTTCTTGTAAGGAGGCCAGGAAACGGTGTGCTGTATTATGAATATCCACTGATATGTAATCAACGCTTTTTCAGACAAATAAGGTTCCCAGATATGGATTTTAAATAAATAAATAAATATTGCACAGGATTGATTTTGGTATAAGTCTAAATAGACTCATTGTCAAGGACACGCACGCAAAAAACAACAATAAATGTTCCCTGGACTTGTTACTGAAGCAAAGTTTCTGCTGTTTCCCAACAACGTTTATTCAGAGCATGTTGAGATATTGTGACTGAAAAAGCCACAAAGGCACAAATATCTAAAACATGCCTGTAGTTGGCAGTTTGCTTATGTTCCTGTGGAAAACATAGCAACAGCAATAATAAAAACAGAGAGAGGGGAAAGATGGCAGTGAAGAGGGAAGAATAGAGCTCAGGTTCGTCCCCTCTGTGGATTTCACTCGTATAATTCTGTTCAATATAACTGAGAGTTTGTGTTTTTATATTAAAGCGTTAACAGTCTTCAAGCCTTCAGCTGCCGAAGAACTGAAAGCTCGTCTTTTGTGACGTGTCCGAAAAGTCAAAGGGTCCATGATCAGTTTAATGTTTAACAGGGCTGAGTTTCCGATTCATTTAAAAGATCCGATATCGATTCATAAAATTTGTAGATCGATCTTTTGATCTGTTGCGCTGTTCACTTCTGGAGTGGGTCATGTTAAATAAATGTGCAGTAATGTAACTAACTTTTTGGTCAATTTAATGTAAACATTAATATTTTTAATTTATACACCAGGTTAGAGAGTTCCATCTTTGTACAATTTGCAACATTAGTTTTGTGAGAATCTCTTTCATAACCAAGCAAATTGGTTATTAAAACTGAATGAATCAATATCCAATCGAATCGGAATCAAATCAGTTCAGTAAAACAGTCGTGATTCCCAGCTCTAGTGTTTATCGTAACAAAAAATCCAAAAAACAGTAGCAAAAAGGAAAAATAATAATAAAGGTGATGATAATAATGGTGACGGTTGTGTTCAAACTCCAGCCACCACACAATAAGTAAAAGGAAATAACCACACTCCCTCAATGTGTCAACGCAAAGCCATAAACCCATATGTAAAGAAACAATATGTGTCCTACACCTTTCTTGATGTGTAAAAAAAAAAGTTTTCTAGCAACATTTTAATGGCTGAAACGGTAGTTTTTGTTTTTTGTTACGGTGGAAAAGGAATGAAAGTTTCAGATGAGTTGCACTGTAGCAGTTGTAGTAGTTGCACTGTCTTAATATTAACATAATGGAGCAGTATAGTCCTGAACACACCTGGTTTGTTATTCTCATATGGTATTTCTTTAACATTTGTTTTTATGGCCAGATGTAGCTGTTATATAACCATCCACGAGGATGTTTTACATGCAGTATGAGGAGGAACTCTGCAGGATTTTAACCTTAAAGCAGAAGTAAGCGATCCGGTCGTTTTGGGTAACTTCTTGTCAGCCGATGGAGTTAGCAGCCCCCGCCCTCGTCATGGATCTATTGGTCCTCGTCCCTATGTCACCTCATTCACCTGCATCCTTTGGCGAGAGAGGACCGCCCCTTTATGTCGTTCTCTCTCCTCATTGGATAAAGGTTGTAGGATACAAGGAAAGTTTTCTCCTCAGCTTACAGCAGAGCAGAGTGACTGACAGACCCGTGTTTCAGACCAAACACTTTTATGTAAGTGATTGCTGTCGGAAGATATAACTATTTAAGACTTATATTAACACAAATATTCCGCTTACTTCTGCTTTAAGTCAGCTCCATGTGTCCCTTAGCTCCAACTCCAGAGTCCTAGTTCTGGTTAAATCAATGACTTGTCTAGTTCCAGGGAGAATGGAGGCTCTCTGCCTTCCACCTAGCGTCTCTTGGCCGAAAACCAACCTTGTAAGATCAGAGCCTCCGGTTCATGACAGATAAGACTACATATACACATGGTAACATGGTAGATGATAAATAACCTTATCCACCGCTCCATGGATTGATTTCTCACCGGCTTTGTTGTTGGAAACAAACGCACATGGAGGAGAGGAGGGTTAGAGACACAGTTCCTCTTGCTGGTCGCTGATGCTGGTCCAGTGTTTGGTGACTGTATCTCCCTCCTGATGCCGGTTCATAACGCTCAGTAACATCCTCACAGACGGTGACATGTGATCCTGCAGAGCGCCGGCTGCTCTTCTTATTCTTCACAATCACTCAGTCCAACAGGTTCCTGTCACGCTGCTCCACCTGTTGGTTTCCCCGCTGCCGCTGACCTGCTGATTAGTTCATCTACTATCACCTCAGGAGCATCAAATTAAAAATCTGAGTTTCAGCAGATGTTTGCTCGAGAGACAAATACAACATACGAACAGAAAACTTGATTTATTGTAATGTAATGTAATGTAATCTTTCTTTTGTTTTTCTTTTTTAATTGACTGCACCTCTGTCGACAAAGTCAGTGAGATTATTGCATGGCAGTGACGTTTTTACAAACCTGAAATGACTTAAACTTTTCTCTCTCTTATATTTGTTAAATATTACAATTTATCACATCTTCCTGGATTTATATAATGATGATATTGTGATTTGGTTTGGGTATTCGTTCTTTATTAATGGATAACCAGCACATTTTCTGTATAACACAACTAACTAACTAACTGATTCTAAAAAAATACATTACAGTTTTGGGTTTGGGGTTATATGGAAAGAATAAATGTGATTTAATGTGATATTATTCATGCAAAGGTTTGATTATAGTATATTAGACATTTTATTTTCTTGTGTTGAGATGATAACTACATCTCTTATCACTATGAGCCCTCCTGCTGTATTTTGATTTAACCTTCAAATACAGTGAAACCGACTTTTTATTCACAGCAGAAATCAAGTGGAGCTGCTGATTTTCAGTTTTCCTTTGGTTTTTTATTTATTTATGTATTTATTTATTTATTTTTCTCCCTTTGTTTCCCACAGTCGCGATGAATAAGGAAATCATGTCACGTGTGGTGAAGAAGAGGCAGGCGGACCCCAAGGTGGTCCAGTATGTGTGGGCGGCCATCGAGGTCATCCGCAACCAGAAACAGATCGCAAACATGGACCGGATCTCCAAGTAAGTTCACCGCCGCCACTAGGGCTGGGTAAAAATATCGATTCAGCAATGCATTGCAATTCTTTTCTCTGCAATTCAATATCGATTCAGCAATCTTCTGAATCGATTCAAGCCCCTGGCCAGTGGGGGCGCTGCGAGCAACACCCTCGTGTGATTCGCGCTGTACGGACGGGGGCCGCACTAGACCAAACCATAACAATATGGGAGTGAGTAGCAGCAGCAGCGGGGATCGATCGTCGGGGGAGGGACGCACCGCGCCGTGCCGTATTAACTTTCGCTTTCAACACGCGCTGCTGTTATGCATGCGTGCTTCTCTGTGGTGTGTATGTGTGTGAGAGGATGCGGCCATCGTCCGACGGGGGGGGGGGGGGGCGAATATCGCTACTTTTTTTTTTTTTTAAGACGTTAGTTTAGGCGGCAGCTCTTTGTTGTTAAGGCGGCCGCCTTAACAGGAAAGCGCTGCGGGAAACCCTGAACTTATCTGACAGCTGCTCTCACTTCTTCCTCTGCTCCTCCTCACTCACTCACCTACACACAGACAGGACTCTGTCTTCCTCACACTCACCCCAGCCCCCCAGTTTCTCATCCCACCTGCCCGTACCATACACATTGACAGTCAGTCAGAAATCACAGAACTTAAACATCATAACAAGAACATTACTGCGGGGTCGCTACAATATTTTCAGTTGTGCAGTCAACTATTATTAATAATATTGTTTTGTATTGTTTTATTACTCAAAATGTTATGAGTTATTTTCCAAGAGGAAAGTATCACATAGCCTAATTTAAATTTAGCTGCACTGTAGTTCAGTGTTAAAGCAGTGTCATATTTTGTTATGCTATGAGTTATACTATGGCTGTTCATAAGGCATGAAACTAAACAAATAATTATTAAAAAAAAAAAATCTGGTACTCTTATTTGTGTATTTCTGCTTGATACTGAATCGATATCGAAGCATTTCAATCAATATCGAATCGAATCGATATCGAATCGAATCGTGACCTAATGAATCGAAATCGAATCGAATCGTGAGATTCTCAACAATACCCAGCCCTAGCCGCCACACCACACCAGACCAGACCAGACCAGACCAGACGTGTGTTTGATTTCTGTTAGTCTGTACATAATTATTAAAGGGTTATTTACAGGATTTAAAGAAATATATATTATATAGATTAATTTTATTTATACGAGATGAAATATTGAGATGGACGCCGGGGTTTTGTTGTTCAACATCAAGTGACAGGAAGGGTGGATCCAAGCTGTGGAGTTTAGGAAGAGGAGGGGTGTGTGTGCGTGTGTGTGTTCGTGTGTGTGTGTCCTTAATCATTTCAATAACCTACAAACCTCCCAGCCAGGAAACCTGTTTGTGTGTGTGTGTGTGTGTGTTGGCCGGTCTCTGGTTTGCTGTGTTGTATGACAGCTGCCTCTTCACAGGGCTTCAGGTGATTCAAAGAAACATGGTGCCGACCTGAGGGCAGAGTGGAGCTACACACACACACACACACACACAGAGACACACACACACAGACATGCTGTTACTTGATCTGACTGTGTTTAGGCACTGTGGGTTTCTTTAATCGTTTCCCGCCTTTGTTTTGTTTTGTTGCGTTTTTACGCAGATCCTTGAAAAGAAACAGAGAAACATGAAGTCATGAATTTACTCGTCATCATAGTTGCAGATGTGATTATTAAGTTTTGGATTTGAGTGTGTTATTATTCTACCTGCTTTAAAAGCTTGAACTGACCTGTGGTTGTGACTTTGATCTTTGATCCATTGAGCTTTAATGATTTTTAATTTTCAGTAAATCAATTTCAAAAAGATTTCAGAGAAAAGTGAGAACTTTTTATCTTTTCAAATTCTTGTTTATTGTCCAAAATCCCAGAGTCATTACTACATTTTAAAGTCAAATATTTGGAGATTTTAACAAATTAAAGGGATAGTTCAACTGATATCTGTCTGATCGGTTTAGAAATCATTTTATCTTCTCAGAGTCTCAAAGGGATAGTTCAACATTTTGGAAAATTGGCCCATTGCCATAATCCCTATAGTCATAGCAGTAGGTTCATCACCTTTAAAGGACAATTCCAGTCGAATTCAACTCGGGGGTGTATTTTCATATCATTTTAGGTCTAAAAGAATGAATCTGAAGATTTTCAGTTTAATCGCTCCTATTTTGCGGTAGTTGCGTTTGTCCCTGCGTCGCCACGGCAGCAATGAATGGGAGTGGATGTAAGTTCCGCTGTTTAGGCTGTTTCCAGCCCTCAAAGCCGCATTTTTTTTCCACAGACAGCATCAGATGGCTACTCAAACATGCACCGAGAAGTTTATTTACTTCAAGCAAGTCGACATGTTTGTAAAAGTCGATCTAATTCAAAGTCTCCCGGAGTCTCGCGCGAGCCCGAAGTTGCAGTGCTGGTGTATTCAGGCGCAGTCGGAGCTACCGCTTGTGTCATAAACACAGGAATATCAACTCTTTACTTGCTTGAAGTGTACATTTTTTTCCACAGACAGCGTCAGGTGGCTACTCAAACATGCGCCGAGAAGTTTTTTTTACTTGAAGCAAGTCAAGAGTTGATATTCCTGTGTTTATGACACAAACGGTAGCTTTTCCCACTGCATGTGAACACACCGCGCACGGCAACTGGGTCTCGCGCGAGACTCCGGGAGACTTTGAATTAGATCTAGTTTTACAAACATGTCGGCTTGCTTGAAGTAAATAAACTTCTCGGTGCATGTTTGAGTCGCCATCTGACGCTGTCTGTGGAAAAAAATTGCGGCTTTGAGGGCTGGAAACAGCCTAAACAGCGGAACTTACATCCACTCCCATTCATTGCTGCCGTGGCGACGCAGGGACAGACGCAGCTACCGCAAAACAGGAGCGATTAAACTGAAAATCTTCAGATTCATTCTTTTAGACCTAAAATGATAGGAAAATACACCCCCGAGTTGAATTCGCCTGGAATTGTCCTTTAATTGTCTGTGCAAGCTAGTTTTAGAACGGCGGAGCAGAGCAGCGAGCTGCTCGGAGCTACGCTACAGAGGCTAGGCAGGTCACAACTTGTCCACCAGAGCGTTTTGGAGTTGTTGGATTGTGTATTTGATGATTTAGATGAGCGGCTCTGCTCCGCCGTTCTAAAAATAGCTTGCACCGACAATTAAAAGTAACAAACCTACTGCTATGACTATAGGGATTATGGCAATGGGCCAATTTGCCAAAATGTTGAACTATCCCTTTAAGTCAATAAAGGCTAGTAATAATGATCACTTATTGATTCTCTGTTGTTTAATCACCAGTTAACTGTTGTGCGGTGATGTTGAGTTGGTGTGATGATGTGAACTCAGTGTTTGTTCTGTCGAGGCCGATCTGCACTCCAGGCCTCACACACCACAGGACGATCAATAGTTTTGACTGACAGACGTTGGAGCTCTGATATTCACTCGTTGTCATTCTTGTGATGAAGTCGACCGCTGTGTGGAAGAAACCAGACGGATCTATAGATTTTTTTTTTTTTAACCATCATGGTGTTTTTAAATCTGCTGAGAGAAAGAATCTGAACGTGGTCGTTGGCTCACGGCTCCGTTCAATCAGACTCGGAGGACGGAGCAGAGCAGAGACTAAATGAAACAGTTTACCACACCTCGTACGAGCAAGTTGGCGAGCACCTTGGGAGCTGGCCGCTCGCCAAATGGAAAAAAAAAAACTTGATGGCGAGAGAGGCTGTTGTCATGGCAACAGCAAAGGAGCGGCATGCACACGTGTAGCCGTCGCATCCACAGCACCAGTCGTCCATCCTCCGTCCGTCCGTCGGTCCTCGCTGCTTCTCTCACCAAAAACTGCGGAGGATGACTTGAGCAGAGGGAGAGGTAGAATAATTAACCGCCTCCTCTCTTTCACTCTCTCACTCTCTCACGGGGGGAAACTTGACTTCCTCCTCCTCCTCCCCGTCGTGCGGCGAGGTCACAGCCACGGCAGCGAGACGGCTGAAAACCAGTTAGTTAATCGTTAAAGAAGCTAATTGCTGCAGCCCAGAAACACAGCGAAACCTTTTCAACCTTGTGAAAAAGTCTTTTACCACTGAGAATTACGACAGTTTTACATTTACCGACAAATCCATTCATTGAGAACATTTCTGATTACCCAGATTGGAAGTAATTACTTTAGTCTCAGTCCTGCTCAACTGCTATAAGATTAAGAAAAGAAAAGCAAGTTTAATGTAATTTATTTTGTTTTTGAACTCCTAACCAGCTGGAGTTGGTAGATATGTACTAACATGTAAATGTGTTATTTTACCTCAGACAATAATGTGTTTTACCGCATCATCTGTGACTGAGACCACAGAGTGGAAGCAGCCAGACTGAAAGATAAAGATAGAAATGTTTTAACACTGTAAACTCTGGCCCTGGCCGGTATAATTTATATTCAGTATATGCTATACTAGAAGCACAGCGGCCTCTAACTTAAAATTTTAAGAGCGGAGCAGAAAATTCAGGGGCGCACACCGTAAATTGACTTGTAAAGCAAATATTCACGTTTCCTTTTCATTCATGATCCTCACACACGTTGGCCTGACGCCTGTAATGACAGATTACAGATGATTTGAGTCGTTCCTTCTACGTTTCATCAGTGATTAAAAAAAAAATAATCCCAAAAAACAGTAAATGTACTGGTTGCACTAGGTAAATAGATGAAAAATTAACTTGTACTGTCTCAAATTTTAGAGACAAAACACCTCCATTTATGGGCTCTAATTGAGACCATGATGGATTGTGTTTAATGAACAATCATTTTAGTGTTTTGGTGCCATGCTGTCTTCATATCCTTCAGTGTGATTGTTAAATGTTGTTTCCTTCTCTGCAACTTTTACGCTCCGATTATTTCATGCTTTAACTTTGAGTGAACATAGACGACTGTTAGTTAAACACTTGACTGAACAGGAGGTCAGCATTTACTTTGAAGGGACAGTTCATGAAGGCACAGATTTGGGTAAATATGAGCCAAGTCAACACACAAGATGAAGTCTACATGTTGTTTCTGAGGGTTTCTGGGTCGACCGTCCAGCCCGTCTCCTCTGTAACTCAGGAGTAAACACCAGCTCTCACCTGACTCCCCACTGACTCAGGCTGTTCGCTGGCCGGCGGCCACAGTGGAGGATACCTGACCTTGCTTCATGAGGGTCATTGCCAGTCAGCAGGCAGCTGCAGGAATCAACCCAGACATTAAATTGTAGGTTGAATGAGAGGAGACAAAAAAACAAAACCGACTGTCTCTGATTGTAATTTCAAACTCCACGTGAGTTTGTAATCTGTCGTCTGAGGAGCATGAATATAATTTATAATTTATGGAGCTAAAACATACATGCTGGTGAATGAATGAATGAATTTTAGACACAGATTTCATACTCATGGCCAGCAAACATAATCAGCATACAAACCAAACCACATAAATTGTACATTTCAAGTACAATTCACACAAATCATTCATTTTTTCTTAATTTCCAGCCACTTTTTAATGAAAGTTATAATAAATACACACTATTAAGTATTAGTTTAGCATTAATAAATACTGAATTCTTCATTTATAACGCATGAATACTCATTAGTATGTAGTTTATAAATACAGTTAGTGCTTATCAATGATGAGTAAAAACATTTTTAACTGTGTTTATAAACTACATACTAGTGAGTATTCATGTGTTATAAATGATGAATTCAGTATTTCAAGCTTAACTAATGCTTAATAGTGTGTACTTATTGTAAAGTGTTACCAAAGGCAGGAAGGACAAAAGGAAAGAAGGAAGGAAGGAAGGGAGGGAGTAAGGAAGGACAAAGGGAAAGATGGGAAGGGGAAAAGGGAAGGAAAGATAGAGGGAGGGAACAGGTTAGGTTAATTGGGTCAAACAAGTAAAGTAAGGAGGGAGGGAGGCAAAAAGGATTGTGGGAAAAGGGAAGTGTTGTGTTGTCATTTGACAACACTGACTGCACTTTAAACATTGACTGCTGCACTTTAGTCTTATTGTTGTTGATTGTGTGTCTTTCTTTTTTATCTTCATTGATGTTTTTAACCACATGGAGGTTTGCATTTGAATTTCGTTTATACCTTGGTATGAATGACAATAAAGGAATTCAATTCAATTCAATTCAATGGGCTCTTTGCACAGCTCCACTACTTCCTGAACTTAATGCTGCTCCTTTGTTTCCTGTCTTACATTATTGGACAAACTGATTAATCCAGGTGTGTCTGACCATTGTGACCACTCAGACACACCTGGATTAATCAGTTTGTCCAATAATGTAAGACAGGAAACAAAGGAGCAGCATTAAGTTCAGGAAGTAGTGGAGCTGTGCAAAGAGCCCATTCAAAAGAAAGATGGAGGGAGAGAACAGATTCGTTCAAGGAAGGAAGAAGAAGGAAGGAAGAAGGGAAATAAGGGAAGGAAATAAAGATGGAGGGAGGGAACACATCAGGTCAATTGGATCAAAAGAGGAAGTAAGGACGAAGGGAAGGAAGGGAAAAAGGATTGTGGAAAGAAGGAAGGAAGGATGGAGGAAGGACAACAAGAGGGTTAAAAAAAAAACTCACGTGCGGTTTCTTCTCTCTGACCCGCCCAGGTACCTGAGTCGAGTGTTCGGCATGCACCCCAAGGAGACGGCCCGGCAGCTGAGCCTGGCGGTGAAAGACGGCCTGGTGGTGGAGACCCTGACGGTCGGCTGCAAGGGCTCCAAGGCCGGCATCGAGCAGGAAGGATACTGGCTGCCTGGGGATGAGATGGTGAGTTCAGTCCGCTGATGATTTGTCAGGCTGTCATCACAGGAAACAGGGAACAATAGAGAGGTTCTCCGAGTGTAACAGTAGAGCTGCTGTCGGAGCCCATGTTCACACCGCAAGCAACTGAAGTAGAAGAAAACCACTTGGTGTAAATTTACATGTAATGTCTCCCAACTTCTGTGACTTTTTATGATCTAGTTTCAGGGATGCAAACAGCGCGCTCAAATGATCATGACCAATTAGGTGACTTGTGTGAATTGTTCAGATCCGAAGAGTTTTTGTTTTCGAGAGGGGGTGGGGGGTGGGGGGTCTCAGCTGGGGTCAGTAAAATGTTTTTCTAACAGGCTGACAGTGACAATCACGTGAAACTGAGGCGAACTCATTCATGGTTGTCTCTGATTATACTGATAACAGCCGACCTCAAACGTAGACGCGCGACATGCGCGCTCATTACCCAAAGCGGCGCGTATCCACGTGCAGTCGGTGCAGTCGATGTGACGGCGACACCGTTTTTTCCCCTGTGCATGTCATGGATGTATTATATTAACGGTGCATGTCCGTGGAGCTGTGCACCGGACATGCCCCGTTTCAGAGGTGAAGGAAGCCCTAAAGACGTCGCCTCCGCGATGTAGAATGTGTTCAATTAAAGTGAAACTAACACATTATATAGGGCTATATGTCCATTACACACTGTATGAAACATCCCATGTCTTTATTTATTTAGTTTATTTTAATAGTAATAATTATGACTAACATTCAGTGAAGACCTAAAAATCAGTATCTCCAAAATGGAAATACTGCAAAGGATTTTTTAAAAAAGCATTTTAATATAGAAATGTTGGCCTTCTGAAAACTATGTCCATCTATATGCACTCAATACTTAGTTGGGGTTGAACTACTGGAAATTGACTTTTCCGTGATATTGTAATGTACTTATTTGTTAATGGTGAGCGCCCCCCCCCCCCCCCCCCCACCCCGGAAATTCCTCTCTTTTTTGGTCCTGACCCGTTTGCATCCCTGTAGTTTAAGCAGACAGGTGCAAAATGTACAGCAGCACATATAACTGTAATTAGATAGTTTAGGGTTTAGGGTTTAAAAGTTAAAAGGTTTTTCCACCACAGGATCATTAAACAAGGAAGAGCTGGAAATTCAGATATTTGAGGAGTTTGAACCAGGGAGATAAGATGAGATAACTAACTCCAGAAAGTTTACAAAAACAAAGAGATAGTAGTCATTTAGTACAAGTAGTTTCTGACTCACTGAATACTTAAAGGTCCAGTGTGTAATAATTATCAAGGTTTAGTGGCCAAATCTGAATAAAACTACCCATTTATATACAGGTAATACTCAGAAAATTAGAATATCGTGAAAAAGTTCATTCATTGAAGCAGTAATTCAGGCAAATGGGGGCCCAACCAAGTACTGAGTACACAAAATGATTATACTTTTCTGATGGCTGACATTTCATTTATTTAAACTCATTTTTCTGTTTATTTCATGTGATATTCAAATTTTTTGAGACTCTGATTTTGGGGTTTTCATAAGCTGTAAGCCATAATAATCAAAATTCTAACAAATAAAAGCTTGAAATATCTTGCAATGCCTGTTATGAGTCTAAATAATATATTTTTAAGTTGAATTACTTAAATGAATGAACTTTTTCACGATATTCTAATTTTCTGAGTATTACCTGTATTAGTATAAGTGTATACTCGCTATAAAAAAAATTGGTTTGGTTTTCGTAGCCTTATAATTCTTCTTTTATATTCACCTTTTTCCGAACGTCAAAAACGTAAGCCGGTTTTGCTCTTCCGGTGGAATTTTATGTTTACGTTTCCATGGTTTCAGTAGTTGTGGTAAATGCATGGATTTTAATTTTTTTTTCATTGAAAATCTGTAAAACGCATGGATCATCACACCAGCTTTTAACAATGGATATCACACAAATTGAAATCCGTGTTAAAAGCTCAGCGTTAATAGATCCATGCGTTTACCGCAACTATGACAACGACTAAAAACCATGGAAACGTAAATGTACAATTCCACTGGAAATGCAAAACCAGCTTCCCGGTTTTGACCAT
>NC_140923.1:5985465-6017965 GCF_045865225.1 Trachurus japonicus
AGATGACGTTCGGAAACTTGTGGATAGTACACATTTTTTTTTATGTGGTGTGTGATGTGAGCTGTTAAAATCTCCCCTAAAAAAACACAATTGAAAATGTAATGATTAAAATGAATTAAAAAAAAAAAAATCAATAATTGAAATTAAAAAAGCTGAACAATAACAACACAGAAATGAATAAGAGTTTAAAGTGGTTCTCCACAGACACATGTAGTCGTGTCCTAGGCGATGAGGTGACCATGATGGAAACCACAGGACGGTTTCTGCCGGGACTCTGCCACCTGTCTGTCATGTTGCTTGCGGTGTGAACACAAGAGTGAACACGGGGCCGATAGCGGTGTTGTTGGGTTTCAAGGACGACCAAGGTCCTCGACAAAGAAATAAGAGCCGAACAGCAGAGAGATAGAGAAGTTAGAGCCACACAGAACAAAGAAAGATATACAAGTCACATTGTAGTGGTGTATGTTTTAATAGTGTGTATTATCGTTTAGCCCTCTGTTGTGCAGCCTTGTGTTAGTTATTATGAGTTTCCCTTTGCATGGTTTTATTTCCGTCTTATTTCCCTTGTTAGTTATAAGGAAGAGCTCACAGTGTAGAGACGTTTTGACTCGTCTACCACACACACAGTGGAGCTGTACTGTCATTTCACAGTAAACCAGCGCTACCTGGGGACAATCCTCATGTCTTTTGCCATCTGTAATGTAAAGAGCACCTTATGGATTTACTCTGCACAGGCACGTGGCTTTAATATGTGTAAAAACACGAGGGCAAAAACACACCCCATGTTTAACTCATTAAACTACAAGAGAAGTAAGGACGAGTGTGATTTTGAACCACATTAGTAATAAAAATATGATGTTAGATTAAGCTTCTTTTATTATTAGGACTGTAGCGCCACATTATGTAATAACGCTGCATTTTGATAATAAAATTCCTGAACGCAATATGTAATAAACGTTGCCGCATCTTGTAGTAAGTTGTTAAATAATGCACCAAATTATTACATTTTATGAGAAAAAGTGCAACACTTGCATTTTGTAATAGATAATGCATAATGTAACAACTTATTACAAAAATGACATATTGTGTTTAAGAATTTTATCACAAAATGCAGCGTTATTACATCATGAGGTGAAAATTTATCACATTATTACGTAATGTGGCGCTACAAGGACTCAGCCACTTAAAACAACAGTTTAGACTTGCATAAAGCTTATTCAATTGTTTTTGCAGATAAAAGATGCATATAATGATTTAAAGGATATAAAAAAGCAGTTGTGGTAAATCAAGTTAGCTGGAAGCATTTAATATGTAGCTCATCTGTTTGCAACAAAAAGCTGCGTTAACCAGCGGAGCTCAGGTCGTTTGCGCAGCAGCACTTTTAAACACTACTCTCTGAATCACTTGCAATCACAGGAGCCGAAAGCCGAGGGGAGCAAGGTAAGGGTTGCTTTGTTATTTTCAAAATACAGGGTTTGTTCCTCATTTTGAACCCTTCACCCCCCCCCTCTCTCCCCCTCCCCCACCTCCTCCTATCAACTAACATCATTCTGTGAGAAATCGGTCCCGCCACATGCAGTGCAGTCAGGGATTTGACTGAATCTTTTTATGCAGGCTGCAGAAAAAAATAAAAGTAATAACCCAACAGCGTACAGTGTGTTCTGGTTAGTGTACAAAGTTGTGGGCTGCAGTGGTGAGAAAGTGTCCTCTTTGCAGCGTGTGATACTTCTCACTACACTTAAATAAAAAAAATTACACCCAAGGCTTAAAAAAACTGTATCAGGTTTCCATTTGCAGACATAACCACACTGCCAGAAGCTACTTGCTGTCTGTCGCTCAGCGATGCCGTAAAAAGCTTCATGAAAGTCCATTGCAGCGCTGTGTCTGTCTACGTGGCCAAATTTCTTGCGGAAGTGATCAGTGATCTTGATGAAAGTGAAAGTGTGTGCTCGCTACTTATCTACAGATGTGCTGTTGCTTGATTTTATTTATTTATTCATTTATTTATGTTTTCTTTTGATAAAAAAAAAAGAAAAACACTGATGCAGCTCAAAGCTGTGTCCAGTTGTTGGCAATGAAACACCAGCCAACCAGAGTAATGGTAATCAGTGTTCAATAGAGCTGCAACAATTAATCGATTATCAAAATAATCTTCAACTATTTTGATAATCAAATAATCGTTTTTTAAGAAAAAAAGCCAAAATTCCCCAATTTCAGCGTCTTAAATGTGAATATTTCTGGTTTCTTTGTTCCTTTATGACAATAAACTGAGTCTCTCTTTGGTTTCTGGACAAAACAAGACATTTGAGGATGTCATCTGGTGGTTTGGGAAACACTTTTTTAACATTTTATTGACCAAACAACTAATTGATTAATCATTTAAACAATCAACAGATTGATCGATAATGAAAATGATCGTTAGTTGCAGCCCTAGTGTTCAACTGAATCACAATCAATTCACTGTGAGAGATAACAAGCAATGCTAGCATAGTCGCAGGTTGGTAGCAAGCATCTATGGGTTTGTAGTATTTTGGTCTTGGTAGTTGTAGTCCTCCTCAGAAGGAGTTGTGTCCTGATGTGTTCTTAACTCCTGTCTGGCATGCTAATTTTCTTTTTTTTCTCCTTCATATATGATCAATGAAAGCAAGAGGAGGTGGTGGTGAGTAGCAGGGAGGGAAGGGTAGTCGTAGTCTTGTGTGATTGTGCTCTTCAGTTTCCTCCATGCCTGCGGCTGGTAACACAGCCGACTTTTTACTTTTTATTTTGTTTTATTTAATGAATGTTTTACCTCCGGGTCAGTCAGTCACTCAGTGGACAGACTCAGAGATTGAATGTGAGAAGCAGTTGCTAGGTGGAGGCCGGGGCTCCCCTCCGCAGGTGCCTGGATTCAGTCCAGCTGGCGTGTGCTGCTGCTGCGTCCTTGACCTCGGGAATATTTAATCCTCAAACAGATAACCATGGCATTTGCCCAACGAGTGTTAACATTTAAAAATAGCACCGCCAAATTCTTGAAAACAAGTTTTAAATGCACCGCCTCATGTCAGATTGGATTAAATCCAGGTTTACCCAAACTGATTGTTGTCTTTGACTCTTAAATTCCTCATTTTTATAGGTTTTTTTCCTTTTTCCTTTTCTCATAAGACATGATTATGATTATTTGTCAATAACTTGGAAGTTTGGTGGCTAAACTGATTAAAATCTGCACTTGTTATGCATGATAATTAACATGGTGTGATTCGACCTTAGTCAGTGTATCAGAGAGCCCAAATACACATTATTGCATTTAATTTACTAACCCCCTTATTTTGATGTTTAGTGATTTTCATATTTTACACACTTTACTTTGTTTGTGAAACTTAAATATGTGAAAACATTGTTTTAGTATTGAGTGAAGGAGATCCTGCAGAGTAAACGAATACACCTGAGAGCAGAAATGCCTTGAGTTGGATGGTGATTGTGGCCATTTGAATTTAGCCATTGTGTCAGCTGCAATTCTGTCTTTAATGTAATTTTTTTAAAGCCACAAAGTACTTTTTCATATTTAATGTGATCTCGACTGACCACCAACCAAACATGCACAATTAACGTCCCAAAAAAGCTGCAGGTTTAGGTACCGGATCAAAGCTGTAGAAACTTTAGTAAAGCTTGCATAAGACCATACAGTACTTGGTTCACAAAGTGTTGGAATAGTCGGAGCAGTTTATTTCTAAACGATGCAGGAGGTGGAGGTGAACCCCGGCGTTGTTTTGTGTAGGTCATTAGAAAGAACTGAAGTCCTGCTGCTCGGCCTCGCTGGACTCTGTGGCGTGTCCCAGCTTGACACTGTCAGTGCCGAGCTGATAACCAGAATCTGAAAGCAGTGGGAGACGGCCGGAGGAAGCTAACTCCTCCTCTGTCACCACCCAGGTCCTTGCTCTTTGTTAGTCAGGGCACATTTATCCCTCTAGGAAAGGCCTGAGATATTTGACAGATGTTTCAGGAGGTCTATCATTTAAAACCCCAAAGATAGGTTTCTCAGCGTTGAGATTTTAGCTGATTAATTTGAAGGCTTCAGTCTTTGCGAATGTTGACTATCTGGTGCTCCATCACCATGCTGCTGCACTCGGGGCCTCAATCTGTCCATGTGCTTGAAACTCACTTTGCTGAAAGCACAGACAGACGGCGTGTCCTTGGTTCAGAGAGCTGTAGCCTTTTGAAGTCAGGCACTTGTCGTTCAGACAGTCCAACAATAGTGGAGTGGCTCTTGACACTCGACAGAACACAAGGACCATCTCTGTAAGTGTTTGTGTGGGTGAAGAGTCTATTACGCTCTAAAAAAAAGTAGAAGTCCTTGGAGGAGTCTCAGGACGGGGTTTAATTTACAACCACGGAAAATGTTCCTCCTTCAAACAACTGTCGTACTTAACTTGGACTCTTTGTTCCCAAATGGGATAGAGAATGTGATCTGACCACGATCACTCCTACGTACAAAGACGTACTTTGTATTGCAGGCATGTAATGCAAAAACACAGTAGCTGGCAACTCTCCAGATACTAAGAACTGGCTTTGAATGAAGTACGGCCAGTGCTTTTCTGATGACTTGGTGAAGAACTGTTGTATTTAAATTCAGGATTGTTCTCACAGTTCACTAAACCAAAGAATAAAAGCCTCAGGTTTGGTCATTTGAGACGGGAAAAGTGTGTCCCTCAGAAATAATAACAGAAATGTGATAAATTGAGTTAATTTTCAACTGCAAAATGTTAAACTATAGATCCTTGCCACGTGTCTTTAACAAGAAGGGCAATCAGAGTGCACACCAATCACCACCAAGGTCAATGGCAAACATTGTACACCAGACTTCAGAGGACAAAAATATATATATTTCAAAGTAAACAATCTGGATCTATCCCAAAGTTTTATGGGTTCCTTCCTGACATATGCTCCATCTGTCCTCCAGCTTTGTAGCAAATGAGTCCAGTCATTTATCTGTCCTGTTCCTGCAGACAGATAATCAGAATAAAACATTGGTAATATCGTTACCAATCTTTAAAAAAAAAAAAAAAGAAATCACAGCATTGTTATAAGTCTTGATTCATGAAGCTCTGTCTGGTTGTACCCTTGAACATGAGGTTTTCTGACATTGTTGGACTGCCTGACTGCTTTGAAGATGGAAAGTGAACTTTTTTTTTAAGGTTACAGTTTTATTTCGCCTTTGAACGCACCTGGGTTGTTTTTACAACGCAATGAAAAGATAAGATTCTTATTTAATGCTTCGAGAGGGCTCAAACTGATGATAGAAATACTTTTCAGAAACACTTTTCCTGGATTTTTAAACCTTTTATTGTAGAATTGGGTCGGAGAAAGTTGTTTTAAAAAATACCTGACTGATCTGCACATGACGTTTCTTTGCTTTTTGCTTGACAAGTGATTGAAACAATTACTGAATATGGTTGATTTTAAATTCCCGCTGCCTGTCAAATGGATCAGTTCATTATTTTTTGTCCGTGCTGCTGTCTGCTGGGTGATGTAACGTTGCGTAGTATTTGTCGAGGCCTCTCTCACAGTGGAAGATTATCCAGCGAGCGGAGCCTCCAGTAAAGCCCTGGATTTCAGAGTGTGGAGCGCCTGCTGGCCCGGCTTCAGATCAGGAGGTCTTTGTTGTAGCAAGCGACACTGGCAGCGTGAACGTCTGAGCTTGTCCTCGCTCCTTTTGTCCTCATGACTATTTATGGTTGCGCCGCGGCTCGTTTCAACCCCGACGCTACACTTCCAACGGAACCGCTCTGGTCCAAGTCTCTTTAAAAATCTGCATGTGGTTGGAGACGGAGGAGGAAGTTAAGGCTGCCCCTGCTGCACTGCACATGCACACATTGTCGCAGTCTTCTGTTGAAAGACTTATCAGGGGGTTATTTAGGAAAATGCATTCCTGGTAAGATGATCGTCTATGATTCCTTAAGCCCAAAACCCCAAACTACAGCGCATAAACATGTGGAGGAAAGATCAGATCAAGGGACGGACTCGAGTGCTGCTCTTTTCTGGCCTTTTTTTTTATTGAGTGGCGATCGGTCACGATTCTCCTGTTCTTCCCCACTGAGCCGGTCCAGACTGTGAGTGGGAGGAGTTGGACTCTTGACAGATTGACGAGGAGTTGAATTTTCAGTCGTCCATTCTTGCCGTCGTCTCTGTGCCCTTCACTTGAACCCTTTGATGAGAATCAGTTGGAGACGGGACGACTGTGTCTGTGTGTTGGGATTTAACAAAGAAAAGGCATGACCTTTCCGCCGCAAAGGCTTTTTATATGAACTGTTAATTATCACAGAATAATTAACGTCACAAAAGGCCAGCAGGGGCTTGACTGTTGTACAGTGATAGAAAATATACCTTCACCTATATATAGCCAACATAATACCTGAGTTTTGGCACCACTTTTTGTCAATTCTTTGATTTGAAATACAAAAATGTTTGTATTAAAGCTCCATACAGTATAAAGGTAGATGTCCATGTGTAGTGTGATTATAAAGCAGCTCTAGGTTCTATATTAATACTGTGAAAGTATCAAAGCCTCAGTCCACAGAGAAATGCACACAGCCTGTATTCAGAGTCTTAAAACCAGCCATCAGGAACCAGCAAGAAGCCTGAGAGGATCAGTAAAACTACACTGAGATGGGTTTTTTTTTAATCGAAAAACACAAAAACAGTGTAAAATATGGACATTTAACCAGAGGCCAAAGTTTTCAAACGTTAAACGTTTCACTTAAAAGTCAAAAATAACCCGGGTATTCATTGTCTGTGTTCTTGACACATGTGAATGCTCGTACCAAACGCCTTGGCGTCCAGCAGCTACACAAGAAGTAGGAGCCTCTGTAAGAGCTGAAAAACCTGCTCAACATTTTTATTATTAGATTATATACCCCCCACACACACACACATCCACCCCCACCTCACCTCCATTTTTCCTCTCAGGTCTTCTTAGCTGCTTCACGGTTTTCAAATTAGTGACCCCTTTTGGCACAACGGCTCTGAACTCCACGCTGTCACCACCTGCTGCCGCTGAGGCCACTGTGTCTAAATTAGCTGTAGAAAACTTCAACTTCACTTTCCTTTCCTGTGTCCCTTCACCGTTACACTCAGTGTTATCTCCACTTTCACATTAGGGAGGAACATAAATGACACAATTAGATATTTACAGTATGTGTGTGTAATTGTGTGTGAGCAGATTCACAATGAAACGAAGAAGAGCGCCTAGATAGAATAATCATACCGTCAGAACTGTTTTTTCTTTTTTTTATGGGTAGGAGCACTTTTTTTTAAATCAAACAATTATTAAAGGGATAGTATAATGGGGGGTCCAAATAAAAACTGTGTTTTTCCTACACTTTGAAGGGCTGGAAAAAATTATATTAAAGTGAACAATGGAACTGTGTATTTTTTTTTTTCAGGTAGAACCTATTTTAGGCCGCGAAAATAGGCCGTTTCTTTGGGTCTGTTCACAACACTGTATGTTGTAAATCTCTGGGCAGGGCTATGGGCTGGCGTTGCTAACGGGAGGAGTGTAGAGAGTCTTCTACTGCAATTAAAGTACTTAGGGGCTATTTGTAGATCATACAACCCCACTTTAAAAAAAATGATACTATCCCTTTAAAAGGAAGGACGTTTATTTAGCAGGATTTGTTTTATTTACACCAAAATTATAAAAGGAGACCCTGATTCCTATGTTGCTCTTTCAAACAAAGAGGAGAAAGAAGCACAGATCAAACAGAATCAGGTTTATTCAGAAGCTCATTAGTGGAATTTAGACTCACTCACAGCACGGTGTTGGGGTCAAACCCGACACCTCTGCTGCGTCCTCTTGTCCTCCCGTCACACCCACCAACACATGTAAACCAGGAGCGCTCAGGCCTCATCCAGGACGGAGACGGACGGACGGTCGGACGGTCTCCCCCCCCCCCCCCCCTGCTGTCCTGTGGTTTGGCGGCTCGGAGAGGGGGGGGTCACCCAGACTTGTGCTCTGCTGTGTCTTCCCCTTCTGCAGGAGTGGGAGGCGGAGAGCCACGACTGGTACTGCTTCGAGTGTCACCTACCGGGCGACGTCCTCACGTGCGACAACTGCTTCCGGGTCTTTCATCTCAAGTGTCTGACGGAGGAGTGCAAGCCCAGAGACGGAGGCTCGCACTGGCAGTGTGTCGTCTGCAGGGTAGGTGGAGGAAACGCCCACCAGGCCTGTCACAGTCGGGACATTTTAACTGTGATTAACAATTTAAACCTCTTTTTCTGACCATTTTATGCCACTTTTATAGTATAAGCCTGAATATAGTTACACATACATCTTATCAGGGCTCCAGACTAACTTTATTTACTAGGAGTACAGTGGCCCCTTACTTCAAATTTTAGTAAATGCAAGCAGAAGATTTAGTGGTGTGTAGCGCCGCATTATGTAATAATGTCACAGCCGGGACATTTTAACTGTGATTAACAATTTAAATGTCTTTTTCTGACCATTTTATGCCACTTTTATAGTATAAGCCTGATCATAGTTTAATAATACACATACATCTTATCAGGGCTCCAGACTAACTTTATTTACTAGGAGTACAGTGGCCCCTTACTTCAAATTTTAATTTAATTTAGTGGTGTGTAGCGCCGCATTATGTAATAACGTAATACATTTTCACCTCATGATGTAATAACGCCACGTTTCATAAAAAAAAATTCTTTAATGCAAACCAAATTATTACAATTTCTTCATACTATTCTTCACCAATTCAAGTAATTTCCAACCATTTCATACATTCTCCGTCTTCCATCTTCTACTTTTACTCTTCAGATATTGTTTCATCTATATTAGTAATGGTTCAATGTTTTCAAGCTGTCAGTTTTAAATATATATGAGTAGACTTCAGCCTTTCAATTTATTCATCCTAATCTTCAACAATTCAAGTAATTTCCGACCATTTCATAGCCTCCGTCTTATGTTCTACTTTAACTCTTCAGATGTTGTTATATTAGTAATGGTTCAACACTGTTTCATCTTTTCAAGATTGCTGCAGCAATTTCTTCACTTAATTCAGCATTGTTTCAACAATTTATTCAGCTCATTCAGCTTCCAGCTTTCACCCATACACCCATATTTCCTTCACGAAATGCATTCTCTAGTAATGTAATACATTTTCACCTCATGATGTAATAATGCTGCGTTATGTAATAAAATTCTTTAATGCAAACCAAATTATTACATTTTCTATATAAAAAACAACATAAAGGTTAGAAATGAAATAAAACACTCGGATTTTGTAATTATTTGGTGCATTATGTAACAACTTATTACAAAATCCAGCAAAGTTTATTACACTTTGTGTTCAAGAATTTTATTACATAATGTGGCGCTACAGGGCGCACACCGTAAATCGACTTGTGATGCAAATATTCCCATTTCTTTTTCACACACATTGGTCTGACACCTGTGATGACAGATTCTAGATTCCAGATTCTTTCAGTCGTCCCTTCCACATGTAACCAGTGTTAAAAAAAAACAATTTAGACGTCCATTTAGACGCAGAGGTTTGGAGCCCTGCTTATGAAAAAGAAGAGTTATTTATTGGACCTAAACATTAAAACATGAATAAAATCTGCATTTCTGTTTACAACTGAATCCATGTCAATAGATGCTCATCGATTATTAGAAATGAAGCTTCTCCAGATAAACCGTTTGTGAGTGCAACTGTGACGTTTCTGTTAGTTTCATCCATCTGTTTTTATACAGATGGATGGAAACCATTTTAACGATTATGCAGAATGATTGTGGTCAGCTCAAATTATTGCAATCAGGCGATTATGTAACAATAACTGTGACAGGCCTAAGGCCCTGTGCTGCGACGCATTTTATTTTTAGCGAGAAAAAAAAATTGCTTTGGAAATTGTATTTGGCTATATTGCAGTTTTAATTAAATTGCAGTAATTGTGCAGCCCTGTTAAATACATACTAAACAACTTCACTTAGTAATAGATACGTATATGTAGAGGGTTTTACCTGCAGCAGAAGTAAACTTGTACTACTGTGTGTATAGGTGTGTAGTATTCATATTGATGCGTTGGGGGGTCCAGACTCCAGAGTGTTTGAATTGAATGTGTTTGGTTGTTTGTTGTAGCCGTCTGTGGAGGCTGATGTTGAGTTGTTGTACAGAATAAACAGCAGCAGAGCTGTGTGAGGCTGCAGCCCTGATGACAGACCGCAGGGTTTAGTGAGCTCAGGTAGAAAATGTGAGTCGTAATCCGTCCTTTCATCCCTCCACAGTAATACTGTAGCTGTCTAACGTCTGCTTGTGCTCATATATAATGTAATAATAACCTTCCTGTAATAATCCAGTCTGTGCAGAGACAGAAAAAAAACAAAACATCAGGTTTCTCTAGAAGAAATGTTTATTTCCTGTCTTGATTCACCAAAATAAAAGGTCTTGTTTCTTTTTTTAGGAGATTAAAGAAGTTTTTTTTTTTCTCTTTTTCATCCATCAGCCAGGATCATCCCCTCCTCTGTACTCTCACTGTTATGAATTATTATTATTTCATTTGAATGTGAGCATTAGAGATTGTGGTTTTAAACTCCTTCTCTCTTCTCCTCTCTCTCTCTCCATCATCCCTTCTTCCTCCCCACAGGGCAGTAAAAAGAAGAACCTGAACAAACAGGAGATGTGTAAATACCTGCGTTTCATCGTCCAGCGGATGAAAGAGAGGGTGAGAACAAGTGATTCTTATTCATTTTTTTATTTTTACCTGTCGTCCACCTTCCTCTGCAACGAGCTGAACAGACGGTTCACCAGCTCTCGTTTACGTTTTGCTGGATCACACAAGAACGATTTAAAGATTAGATTCACAAGGTGAGGAGGGCCGGGTGTTGCTACCGATTTACTGAATTGATTCGATCCGATTCGATTTTAGATCAGACAAACTTTATTAATCCCCAGAGGGAAATTGAAATGTCATGGCAACCACAACAAAAACTGATTAAGAAAGGCAGTGCAAAAATTAAAAAAATGTAGAAATATATATATATATATATATATATATATATATATATATATATATATATATATATATATATACAGTATATATACAGTAAATATAAGTATTAAAAAAATACACTACAACTATTAACATTAACACTAATTTAACTAATATAACTATAAATAACTTATAGATAAGTTCTTATCAGGTAGAAAGGTGCAAAAAAGTGACGGGGTGCGATGAGGTTTGTTGAGTTCTGTGTGTGTAGGTCTGGCCCGGGTGGAGGCATTAAAGATATTTCATTTGATATTGATTCATTTAGAAATATTTCAGTTTTAACACCAGTTTTGCTCGGTTATGAAAGAGATTTTCACAGAACTACAAATTGTCCAAAAATGAAACTGTCTAACCTGCTTAAAACCTAAAAGCAGTTGCATCAATGCACATTTATTTATTATGACCCACTCGCTTCAGCAGTGAACAAACACAACAACATGTAAACTGTGACCGAGGAAACAGGAAATGGCTCATTAGAAGACCAATCAAAGGGTTTTATGAACCGATATCAGATGAAGATCGATATGAACCAGAAAATTGTTTTGTTTTGTTTTTTTGAGGTTTTGTTTTTTTAAACCCAGCCCTAGAGGTGAGCGTTAACTGCTGGGTTTATTGACTCCCAGCAGCTTCTGTTTCCACCACCAGTTTGTTTACCTCGTGTCACGTTCACCCCGTTGGCTGAGCGGTCCAACATGGCCGCCCCTCCCCCTCCCCCCTTCCCTCCCGCCCACTCTCCGAGCCGCTCTCAAATATCTGCACAGACGTGTTTGTTTAGAACAAATATAGACAAACACATTGGAAACCCAGTGACACGACCGCAGCCTGTGGTTCTTCATCGGCTACCGCTCTCCCTCTGCTCCATCCCTTCTCTAATCCCCCTCTTCTCTCTCTTCCCCTCCACCCACGTGTTAAATAATCTCTTTACTCTTCCACCTTTCTTTTTTCCCTCTTGTCATCCCACTGAAATTAGCATCACATCCCATTGTTCACCCTCCGTCTCTGCTTCATTAACCCTCGCACACACACACACGCACACACTCCCGTCCCAGTGTTAATAAACCCATCGCTGCTGCAACTGAAGATTAATCTGCAGCTTGTTTGCTTAATTAATCAACCGATCAGTCGCTCAGTGCATGAAAAACGACAACGTTTCACATCTTCAAGCTGAACCTGCTTTCATTTTTCAGGCAGTGGACCTGAACAAGAAAGGCAAAGACATTAAACACCCCATGTACAGACGGCTGATCCACACCGCGCTGGACGTCACCAACATCCACGAGGTAACGCTCAAACTCAGCTCTGATCCGTCATCTTATTTATTCATTTACTTATTTAAACCCCGTTGCTTTGTGTCAAATCGCTGCATTTCTTTTCTTTTTGTGTGTGTGTTCTGGTTTGTTGTTTCCAAATTAAAACTTTCACAACTTGTTTCATTAAAGGGATAGTTCAACATTTTGGCAAATTGGCCCATTGCCATAATCCCTATAGTCACAGCAGTAGGTTCGTTACTTTTAATTGTTGGTGCAAGCTAATATAATAACAGAACGTTACCAGACAGAGTTGTTTTAGAGGGAAATTCATGCAAAACCACTGATGCGCGTTGCCTTCAGGGACAGTTTTTCATCAAGCAGTTTCTGCATTTCCCTCTAAAACAACTCTGTCTGGTAACGTTGTGTTATTATCTCATAGCGTGGTGAATGTGCAGGTCACAACTTGTCCACCAGAGCGTTGTGGAGTTGTTGGATTGTGTATTTGATGAGTTTGATGAGGGAAACCAAGAAATCCCATGAGCCTCCGTAGCGTAGCTCTGAGCAGCTCGCGGCTCTGCTCCGCCGTTCTAAAAATAGCTTGCACCGACAATTAAAGGTAACGAACCTACTGCTATGACTATAGGGATTATGGCAATGGGCCAATTTACCGAAATGTTGAACTATCCCTTTAAACGAATCAAAATCTGTGAAGATTTCATTCTTAAAGAAAATGAAAAGTTAAGTACAAGAGGTAAAGATTTACAGGTAAAGCTGCTCAACAGGGATGGTTTAAGTTTTTAGCTCAATAATCCAATATATACTTTTGCAATTAGGTGATTGATTAATTTAGGGTTTTATAGGATATAAAAACGTCACAGGGGTTAAAGTTTAAGAGCAGATTCAGAGTCACAACAGCCTGGTAAAGTGTGAAACTGTGAGCGATGTGGTGGTGGGCGCCCGTGTGTTGATGTGCTGCAGCTCACAGGACTCGTTGTGACGCTGATCTGGGCTCTGTTTGTGTTTACTCAGGAGAAACAGTCTGTGGTTAGAAGAAGTGGAAGTGGAAGTCGAGGGAACAGAGAGCAACGCTGCTGCAGAGCTAGAGCTAAAGCTAACAGCTGTCTGCAGCACACGTAACACTATATATATACAGTATACATCAACATCACACACCGTCTAGCCACAGAGTCAGTCAGAGGTTAAAGGGATGGTTCAACATTCAGTCAGATCCTCCTCTCACCATAATCCCTATAGTCATAGCAGTAGGTTCATCACCTTTAATTATCGGTGCATTTTGTTTTGAGATCAATGGGGCAGAGACGTGAGCTGCTCAGTGAACACAATGGAGGTGAACGGTACAGGTCCGCTGTCCCCCATCAAACTCATCAAATACACAATCCAACAACTCCAAAACGCTCTGGTGGACAAGTTGTGACCTGCACATTCACCACGCTATGAGATAATAACACAACGTTACCAGACAGAGTTGTTTTAGAGGGAAATACAGCCGGAACTACATCCAGACACGGCTGCTGGGCGGAGGGATTTCAAAAGCACAAGTAGTTCAGAGTATTTGCTTCATGTGTCGTAATGTTACACAATTATTCATGATTACCTCATAGTGTGGTGAATGTGCAGGTCACAACTTGTCCACCAGAGCATTTTGGAGTTGTTGGATTGTGTATTTGATGAGTTTGATGAGGGACAGTGGACCTGGACCGTTCACTGAGCAGCTCACGTCTCTGCCCCGCCGATCTCAAAACAACATGCACCGATAATTAAAGGTGATGAACCTACTGATGTGACTATAGGGATTATATTATGGCAATGGGCATTTTTAAAATTTGTTAACAGTGACTCAAGTAAAATATGATTTAAACAAAGTGTCTGCAGCACCTGATTAAAAATGACCAGGAACAGTCGGCACCAGTTCTTCTGGTTCAGTTGTTTTCTGTGTGTGAGTGTGAGAGAGAGAGAGAGAGAGAGAGAGAGAGAGAGAGAGGGAGTGTGTGATTGGTCAGGATTTTGTGATTGGTCAGGATTTTGTGATTGTGTATAATTCAGACCAAGTTGTTGTGTTTGAGAGTGTGTGTTTGCTCAGGCAGGACTCTGCTGTGGTCAATGGTGCATCACACCAGACTCACTGGATCTCTGCCCCCAGTGTGTGTGTGTGTGTGTGTGTGTGTGTTAATATGCACACTGCCCTCTCCTGGACCTCTAGCATGTCGGTCACTAAACACACACACTCTCTCTCTCTCCCAGCATGTGAATAGGCGTCTTTGTAGCCTCTCTCTGTCTCTCTTTAAAGGGATAGTTCAACATTTTGGTAAATTGCTCCATTGCCATAATCCCTATAGTCATAGCAGTAGGTTCGTTACCTTTAATTGTCGGTGCAAGCTATTTTTAGAACGGCGGAGCAGAGCCGCGAGCTGCTCAGAGCTACGCTACGGAGGCTCATGGGATTTCTTGGTTTCCCTCATCAAACTCATCAAATACAATCCAACAACTCCACAACGCTCTGGTGGACAAGTTGTGACCTGCACATTCACCACGCTATGAGATAATAACACAACGTTACCAGACAGAGTTGTTTTAGAGGTAAATTCATGCAAAACTGATGCACGTTGCCTTCAGGGACAGTTTTTCAGCAGCAGTCTCTGAATTTACCTCTAAAACAACTCTGTCAGCTTGCGGCTGTGCTCCGCCATTCTAAAAATAGCTTGCACCGACAAATAAAGGTAACGAACCTACTGCTAAGACTATAGGGATTATGGCAATGGGCCAATTTGCCAAAATGTTGAACTATCCCTTTAACCGTTCTCTTTCTCTCTCTCTCATCTCAGAACTTGGCTGAAGGAAAGTACAAGAACTTTGACGAGTTTAAAGCCGACGCTCAGCTGATTCTTCACAACACGGCCATTTTATATGGAGGTGAGTCAGAGTTCGTTTTTCTTTTCTTTTCTCCTTTTCCATCTCGATCATGTTCACACAGAGAAAAACAAACTATTATTATATTATATTATATTATATTATATTATATTAATAAACAGTTTAACGTGTTATTGTTGTTTGTCATGGTGTGTTGCAGTTCACAGCGACCAGGCCGAGATCGCGCGGCTGCTCTTCAGCGACACGTGTCACGAGGTTCGATCTGCCGCTTCGTTTAACGTCACACATGTTTCAGTTTGTCGTTTCTTTTGTTGCTCATTGTTTTGTTTTGTTTTTTCTTCTCCCAGTTGAACGAGTTGTTGTTGTGTAAGACCTGTTTCTACCTGTCGAACGCTCGGCCTGACAACTGGTTCTGTTACCCCTGTGTGAGTATGACCACCACCTAACACCTAACACCCACTGTGCCATTGGAATCGAACCCAGATTTGCTCCACCTGCTTTATAAATCTGTTCGACTTAATTCAACAAGTCGTGTTTCACCAGAGCAGCAGAGCAGCTTCACTCCACTTTCTCTCAAGGCAAAATGTTTGAATTAGTATTTTTCGGGGGCTTTTATGCCTTTTTAATAAGAGATAAGAGACACGCAGCAAAGGGCCACCGCAGCGTGGACATTAACCCAGTGAGCTATATGACGCCCCTCTAGGACATTTCATACATATTCCATATAATAACCTTTTTAAAACAAAACAACTGATTGAATCAGAAAGAATTGTGTACAGTTTAATAATGTTGTTAAATCAAACACGTAGATGTCATATTCTAAACTTTTTTATAACTATTTTTAAACTAAAACAACCGATTCAATCAGTTTAATAATTTTAATAATGACAATGATAATGCATTTTATTTGTTCTTATTTTATTTGCCTTTCACAACACCCAAGCTCACCTTACAGAAAAACAATAGGAAAGATAGATATAAAATTACAATAGCACAAGAAATGAATACAAAAATACAAAGAAAACACGATGTGGCTAAATGAACAGTCGAGGGACAAAGTGTTGATATTATATAGGGAGGAGGAAAAAGGTGTGTTATAACGTATCAATCGAGTCCAAAATGTGGAGAATCACTCATCAATAAGTGACTGATTGGTTTCTGTTGTGCTGTTCAGACCCCGAGTCACGACCTGGTTTGGGCCAAGATGAAAGGTTTCGGTTACTGGCCGGCCAAAGTCCTGCAGAGGGAGGACAACCAGGTGGACGTCCGCTTCTTCGGACACCAGCATCAGAGGTCAGAGCACGGAACTGATATCTGTGTGATCGGTTTAGAAATCATTTCATCTTCTCAGAGTCTCAAAGGGATAGTTCAACATTTTGGCAAATTGGCCCATTGCCATAATCCCTATAGTCATAGCAGTAGGTTTGTTACCTTTAATTGTCGGTGCAAGCTATTTTTAGAGCGGCGGAGCAGAGCTGCGAGCTGCTCAGAGCTACGCTACGGAGGCTCATGGGATTTCTTGGTTTCCCTCATCAAACTCATCAAATACACAATCCAACAACTCCAAAACGCTCTGGTGGACAAGTTGTGACCTGCACATTCACCACGCTATGAGATAATAACAGAACGTTACCAGACAGAGTTGTTTTAGAGGGAAATTCATGCAAAACTGCTGATGCGCGTTGCCTTCAGGGACAGTTTTTCCATCAAGCAGTCTCTGTATTTCCCTCTAAAACAACTCTTGTCTGGTAACGTTGTGTTATTATCTCATAGCGTGGTGAATGTGCAGGTCACAACTTGTCCACCAGAGCGTTGTGGAGTTGTTGGATTGTGTATTTGATGAGTTTGATGAGGGAAACCAAGAAATCCCATGAGCCTCCGTAGCGTAGCTCTGAGCAGCTCACGGCTCTGCTCCGCCTTTCTAAAAATAGCTTGCACCGACAATTAAAGGTAACGAACCTACTGCTATGACTATAGGGATTATGGCAATGGGCCAATAATTTGCCAAAAATGTTGAACTATCCCTTTAACAAACTCTTTTTTTGTTTTTTTTTGTTGTGTAAATATAATAAACGTGGAGCACTGACTGTCTACTCTGTTCCCTCCAGAGCGTGGATCCCCGCGGACAACATCCAGGACATCAAGGTGAGCGTGCAGCAGCTGCAGGTGAAGCGCAGCAACGGCTGGAAGAAGGCGTGCGAGGAGCTGGAGGTCTACCAGCGCTTCCTGAGGGAGGGGCGCGTGTGGAAAACAAAGGTGGATGACGGCAGCCAACCGCACCAACAGAGCCAGAGCCAGAGGCAGCAGCAGCAGCAGCAGCAGCAGGAGGAGGAGGAGGAGGAGGAAGAGGAGGAGGAGGAAGGTGGCGGCGGCGGCGGTGGAGGAGAAAGGGAAAGAGAAAGAGAAAGAGGAGGAGAAAGAGGAGGAGGAGGAGGAGGAGGAGGCAGCAGCGGGAGGACGGAGCGACTGGAGCGGACCGACGAGGCGGAGTCCAGCATCTCGTCCACCAGCAACGAGCAGGTCCGACATGTAAGTGGAGGAGAACAGAACGGAGGATCGGGAAACAGAAACAAACCAAATACAGAGACTTCCAGACTAATACACATCATGAAATACATTCACAGAAACGGCTTGATATCAAATTCTTTGTTCAAGCCATTAGGCGGCAAAGTGTTCAAGGCACTGCAAAAACTCAAATATCTTACCAAGAATATTTGTCTTATTTCTGGTTAAACCGTATCTCATTATACTTAAAATAAGAAACATCACATTAAAAAGTAGCTTGTTTCTAGACTGTTTTTACTTCTTTCAAGCATATTTTCACTTGAAATAAGTAGGAAAAGTTGGTAACACTTTATTTTAAGGGGTCCTTGTTCCTGTGTATCTACCTAATTAACTAAAGTGTAATTACCTATGTAACCGTATGTAATAACATGTACTTACATTGTAAATACATAGTGTATTTTGGTGTACTTACAGGTCCTTGTTACACTTGTAATAAGAAATGCTTGTGCAAAGAGAGAGGCCACTTTGGCATTTCTTACTACAAGTGTAACAAGGACCTGTAAGTACACCAAAATACACTATGTATTTACAATGTAAGTACATGTTATTACATACGGTTACATAGGTAATTACACTGTAATTAATTAGGTAGATACACAGGAACAAGGACCCCTTAAAATAAAGTGTTACCGAAAAGTTTTTCTTCCTTATTACAAGCACAAAAAAGTTGTTTTCACCTTCAGATTTTTCTACTTATTTCATGTGAAAATTTGTTTGAAACAAGTGAAAATTATCTAAAAACAAGTAAATTTTTTAGGTGATGAGTCTTATTTTAAGTGGAAAGAGATTAGTTGTGACCAGAAATTAGACATTTTAACAAGAAAAAGGACAAGTATTATTGGAAAGATTTTGAGTTTAGTGCACTAATGTTGTGGCCATCTTTTTTTTCGTTTCTGAACTGGTCACAGTTCAGAAATAACGTTCCTGTTGCCTGTCTGGTTAGAGATTGACACCAGTCTGAACTTCGTCTCTCTCAGCTCTGTGGTTATAAACCTAGTAGGCAGCAGGTTGTTCTTCTGTGTGAAGCGAAACGGCGCCACCCGGTGACCGACCTGCCTCATTGACACAACATTTTACTGAGCTGTAAACAGAGCAACAGGAGGAGGGAAAACTGAACTGGTGTTTGTCGGTGTGACCTTAAAACTCAAATAATGAAACTGTAGATATTTTTATCAAAGTGTCTGTAACACATCTTATAGTCCTTATTAGTCCTGGTGCTTTTTTAATTATAGGAAATTCTTTTCTATAAGACCGACTGAAGGAAATAAAACATTTAAGTCTTATTCTCCCTGAACAACATTATATTGTGAGGTGTCCTTGGACTTGACTGTTAGTGACAAAATAAGAAAAGAAAGTAGTGACAAAATAAGAAAAAAAAGAAGAAAGTATTAAACCTCTTTTCACATGAACGTGTTTCATCTTTCTCTCTCTCCTCCAGCTGAAAGGCAGCCAGGAGCCCAAGGCCAAGAAGAGCCGCCGCACGCCGATGGTCGAGCCCAAAGAGGAAGTCAGTGTGAGTGTGTTTGTCCACAGTCACGCTGAAGCCTCACTCTGTCTCTGTTCATTATGGGATGGATTTATCCCGCAGCCCAGACTGGTTTGATAACTACTTCTAAATCTACAATTAAGCAAACTGAGCAGATTATGTTATTGCTCGTCAAAGTTACTGGGTTTTTTTTTAATGTTTAGGTTTGTGAAATAAGAATTTAAAGCAAAGAAAAGTTGTTTTTTTAGTTTAGTTTAATTGCAGTTTGTTTTTACTTCACTTTACGTCTTCAATCAGCTAAATTCATTATTGTTATTTTAAGACTTAAAAACAAACTTCATAGCACAGCAGAGACAGTCAAAATGTTTAACGAAAAAATGAATGAAAGTTTATTTGAACTACGAATAAAAGAAGAACAGCCAAAGCTTATTAAATCCCACCCTTCTCCCTATGTTAATTCTATTCCCTCTTCTATTCTATACTATAATAAGTTATAAAATGGCAATATATAACATATAACAATGTATAGTGTGTATATACTGTATATCTATATATATCTATGCACACACACATAAATACACATACACACATTACATACAGTCACAATGAGACATAAACACAAAACAATAAAATGCTTTTTCATGTTTATTTCAGTTTATTTCAGTGAAGTGAATTAGTTAATTCGTATTTCCGTTTTAAAGACAGTAAAAGACTTTACTACTGAGAAAGATTGAATATAACAAACTTTATTAGTCTTTGCAGCAGAATTAGTTAAATAAAGTTCAGGACATAGTATTTTTTATTCCCTGTCCTTCCTGAACTCTGCCGGCGTCCCGTCCTCAGGACCCCGAGCCGGAGATGGAGGCGGTGAGCTCCAGTCAGGAGATCCCCGTGTCGTCGTTGCCGCAGCAGCCGGAGAAGCTGTCGGTGTCGACGCAGACCAAGAAGGCCAACGGGGGGTCGCCGCGCACGCTGCACCGCGGCACGCAGACCAACAGCGACGGCGCCTGCCAGAACATGTGCCACGAGAAGTACACCAAGGTGTTCAACGACGTCAAGGAGATGATGAAGGCCGACAACAAGAGGGAGACGGAGCGGGTCGTCAGGGAAGCTCTGGAGAAGGTCGGTGGCTCTCTGTATCTCTCTCTCTCTGGCGTCTTTACACTTTGATGCCCAATTCTGATTGGTTGCCTATATCCGACCGTCTATTTACATGTTCTATCAGAAGTTACCCGTATCTGATATCTGCACCTGCTTTGCTTGTGTGAAACAACTCGCTGAAAAGGAAATAAGCCAGTGAACTTTTTTAAAGACGGGAGATTTATTAGGTCACGTTATAATTTCATAATAATTATAAAGGAAGGTAGGGCTGTCCCGATACCACTTTTTCACTTCCGATACAATACCGATATTGCAGCCTTGAATATCGGCCGATACCGATATCGATCCGATATCATATCAGCACGAATCATACGTACTTCCATTATTTATTTTGTGGTGTGGAATGTTAGAAAAGGCTTTGTCAAGTGATATTAACTCAAACAGAGAACAATAGTCAATCACTATTGACTACTACTATATCCAATAATCAATTGGATAGACACACACACACACACACACACACACACACACACACACACACACACACACACACACCTGAACTGTCTGTGAACAGCCCCTAGCTCCCCCCTCTGCACAATAGTCCTTTAGTATGGTGAACACTCTGAAGCCACTTTCAAACAGAGATGGCGCTATATTGCCGTCATGGAAGACGTCACTATGCTGGCAGCTACAGTCTGTTAGAAGATGTTAGTCTATTGTGTTTTTTAAACAGCCTTTCACCACCTCTCATCCCTGTCAGTCAACTCCTCCTGCTGGACCTCGCTCTTTCTATCGTGCGCGGACACGTGGGCACGCGGATACGACCACACACATGCAGTGTGCATGGACAGAGTTGTGCTGGAACTCTAATCAGGGATGCAAACAGCGCGCCGAAAAGCGAAACTCGCTTTTTTCATGACCAATTAGGTGACTTGTGTGAATCGTTGAGATCCGAAGAGTTTTTGTTTTGAGAGGGGGGGGGGGTCTCAGCGTCTCAGCGTCTCAGCTGGGGTCAGTAAAATGTTTTTCTAACAGGCTGACAGTGACAATCACGTGAAACTGAGGCGAACTCATTCATGGTTGTCTCTGATTATACTGATAACAGCCGACCTCCAATGTAGACGCGCGACATGCGCGCTCATTAAAGCGGCGCGTATCCGCGTGCAGTCGGTGCGACGGCGACGGAGCTCTGCCCCGTTTCAGAGGTGAAGGAAGCCCTGAGTGGAAAGACGTCGCCTCCGCGATGTAGAATGTGTTCAATTAAAGTGAAACTAACACATTATATAGGCCTATACGTCCATTACACACTGAATGAAACATCCCATGTCTTTATTTCTTCAGTTTATTTTAATAGTAATAATTATGACTAACATTCAGTGAAGACCTAAAAATCAGTATCTCCAAAATTGAAATATTGCAAAGGATTTTTTTTTTTCTAAGCATTTTTAATATAGAAATGTTGGCCTTCTGTCCATCTATATGCACTCAATACTTGGTTGGGGTTGAACTACTGGAAATTGACTTTTCCGTGATATTGTAATGTACTTATTTGTTAATGGTGAACACCCCCCCCCCCTGGGAAATTCCTCTCTGTTTTGGTCCTGACCCGTTTGCATCCCTGTCCAATAAAAGCTAAATGTGCCACACACACACACGGCACAGCTGTAAAGCAGTAAGAGCTGATGGAAGCTGAATCTGAAATACCGCGGTCCAAGAGCGTATTGCACCGTGCAGGCCGTACCGAACGGTTCGGTATTTTACCGAGAACCGTTGCATCCCTAGTAAAAACTGAATAATCGTCATGGTAATGCAGATGTGTAAGGAGCTATTTGTGTGTGTGTGCAGCTGCGAGCGGAGATGGAGGAGGAGAAGCGCCAGGCGGTGAACAAGGCGGTGACGAGCGCTCAGGCCGAGATGGAGAGGAAGTGTAAACAGGTGAAGGAGAAGTGTAAAGAGGAGCTGGTGGAGGAGGTGAAGAAGCTGGTGGCCCAGAACAAGCAGCTCATCTCCCAGACCAAGAAGAAGCAGTGGGTGAGTGTGTCTAATGAATAAAGTCTAATAAAACAATGAGAACAATTAAGATGATAAATGGTGCTATAAATCTTAAAATCTTAAAATTCTATTAAAGATTGTAGCACCATATAATGTAATAATGTCCTGAAAATGTAATAAAATTTGCACTTAACTCGATCAAAAATATAATAAAACCCAATAATGTAATAAAATATCCTGACTGATATTGTAATAACATTACAATACCTTATTACATTATTGGGAATTTATTACATTTTCAGGTGGGTCTTTTTTTCAAAACTTATAATGTAATACTTGATTGATTGATTGATTGATTGATTGATTGATTGATTGATTGATTGATTGATTGATTGATTGATTGATTGATTGATTGATCGATATCTTTATTTCGATCATGTAAACGACAATGTAAAAAATAAGATGGAAATAAGTGAACAGCAAAAATGCATACACAAAAAAAAGTAACATCTCATAAGAAACGCAGTTTACATGAGCAAAAAGGAGTGGGAGTAAGTATAAACTTATCTAATCCTACCCCTATAAATCTAATCCTACCCCTACTTGACAGGGGGTGGGTATTGCCAAGGACCTCACGATACGATGCGCATCACGATACGATTTTGCGATATATTGCGATATTCTACAATATTCTACATAGTTCACTGAAAAATGTAAAAGGCATTATGCATCTTAAAATCCGAGTTGTATGTACATCAGATGATAGTGATAATTTATAGGACAAACTGAGTCAAAACAATGTAATTCAAACTATCCATGCCATTTTATACAAGTGCAAGTTACAACAACATATTTGCATGTACAACACACTGTCTGAGGTAGCAGTACAGTGACACCTCACGGAGCAGAGGTGCGGAAGTCGTACTGGATATATGTCTGAAACATGATTTATTATTTAAAAAAAAAAAATTGATTTTTTTTTTTTATTTTGAAAAAAGAAATCGATATTTAAATATTGAATATCGATATCGTATCGCGATATAAAGTATAGCGATATATTGCCATATCGATATTTTTGCCCACCCCTACTTGACAGATAATGTAATATATATGTTCATTTTTAGTGCAGAGTTCTATCTAATCTAAGAGTGGATTTGAAACAACTGAATGACTATTGGGTTAAAGGGATAGTTCAACATTATTAACATTATTTATCAATGAGCTTCTGTTAGTTTGTGTCGTTCCTGGATGTGAAGTTAGTTTACTAAATAACTAAATAACAAAACCCAGTGTGTGTTGACTCTGTGAGTGTCTCTAACTCTCCTCTGTGTGTGTGTGTGTGTGTGTGTGTGTGTGTGTGTGTCAGTGTTACAACTGCGAGGAGGAGGCCATGTACCACTGCTGCTGGAACACCTCGTACTGCTCCATCAAGTGTCAGCAGGAGCACTGGCACGCCGACCACAAACGAACCTGCCGCAGGAAGAGATGAACAAGCCCCGCCCCCCTCTGACCCTACGCCATCACGCCATTGGCTCTCGTCGCCCTCTCTCTCTCTCTCTCTCTCTCTCTTTACTTAACGCCTGTCAGTCAGTCAGTGTCTACAACTCAACACACACACACAGAGAGACACACACAGACACACACCGTCTCTCCTGCTTCTCGACTTGCCTTCCTGAATGAAAACTTTGTGTGGACCCGATGTGAACGAGCGACTTGTTCCTTTTTTTTTTTATTTTTTTTTTTTATTTTAAACATACTTATTGTTTTGATTTTTTCTTTTTTTTTTCTCTTTCTACATTTTTTTATTTTTATTTTTTATTTCCGTGTCTGAATCGTGAACAGATTTTGCTCGAGAGCATGATTTTATTTCTCGTGTGTGTGTTTTTTTTCTTCTTTCTTTCTTTCTTTCTTTACTGAAGTGCTAATTTTGAACTTGTGTCGGAGAATGTGTTATTTAAGTGTGTAGTACAAACAGACGAGCATTACCTGAAAACATTTTATTACCTGAATTTTTTAAAAGACTCACTTTTCTTACTGTAAATGCAACAAACACACGGTCGATCTTACGAGGAGAAAAAAAATAAAAAAAGAAATGCCGTCGGCGGCATGCGTGCGCGCTCTCTCTCAACACTCACTCTCGCTTTCGTAAGAGAAAAACTTATTTAAAAACAGAAAACGACAAAAAACAGCAGGATGTATCGGATCGTGGATGACGTGGCTCTCACAGACGTTTCGTGGATTTTTTTTATTTTTTATTATTATTATTTTGTTCCTGAACGCATCGCGGCGAATCGCACCTTCTATCGTTTCTACCTAAAAGAAAAAACTAAAAAAAAAAAAAAAATCTGATCGTCCTCCTTAAGTCACTTATTGGGAACAGGGTCACGAGTTCGGCCGTTAAAGACGCCGGCTGAAGAATCTTCCATGTATTGTTGCTATTATTATTATTATTATTAACTAGTAATAATAAAATTATTATTATGCACATTTTTAAATAGACAAATTTTTATGAATCAGATTTTTGATTCTAAATTGGGGAAATAAATGTAGAGCAATCTTTCCTGAGCTGGATCTTAGAGAGGTTCCATGATTTGACCGTTTCTTTCTTTTTTTGTACTTTTTTTTTTTTCTTAACGACCCAAAAATGCATAATTTTGCGTAACGTTGCCAAATACAGAAAAAAAAAAAAAAAGATTCAGTAGTTGAACCTGAGAAGATCTGGTGAGTCCCTCTTCCTCTTCCTCTTCCTCTTTCTTCTTCGTACAAACCCAGAGAAAAGAAAAAAACAAATGTTCTGTACATTTTGTCCCGAGCGTCGTCGTCGTCGTCATTTTTCTAGTGATGTTTCACGCGAATTCGTCCTTTTTTAATTTAATTTAATTATTTTTTTCTTCTTTTCTACGAGACTCTCTCTCTCTCTCTCTCTCTGCTTCACGCTGTCGTCGGTGCTCAGTGCCTGTTTCTCTTTTTCTTTTCCCTCATCCTCTCGCTCCCGGTGAGGCTCCATGCATGTGGATAGTTTCATAGTTTTGTTTTATTTTATTTTTTCACTCATTACAATAAAAAAAAAAAAAAAGCAGCGACGACGGATGGACCAATATAAAACTTTATGCAAAAATGTGAACGATCAAATGAATCATCTTCTTCTTCTTCATGGTTTCTCCCTGCGCTGGATGTCGCGTGTCGGTTGTGTAAACATGTGGTGCTTGGAAATGTTTGTTGTTTTTATTTTTTTATGAGGCGATAAAATTGCCAGTTTTTGATTTTTTTTTTCTTTTCTTTTCTTTAGAAAAGTGTGAGACTTTTAAAGTTTGTCGACTGTTTCCTCAGTTATGACGACTGACTGAACGGAGGAAAATGATCCAGTTGCTCTGTACAGACGCGCTGTTGTTGTGTTGTTTTGTTTTTACTTTTTTGGGGCTTTGTTTGTATGTTGTTGTGTTTTTTAATTTGTTTTCTCTAACCCACATCAGCTTGTGACGATTAATCACCGTAAACATTTTCACTCTGGACCTTTACTCTCCTCGGCTCAAGAGAAACCGTCGCGTTTCCTCTTTAAGCTGCAGATGAAAACCTCAGTTCTCAGTTAAGGTGGTATGATCCTTCCCCTGCACCTCTTCAGTTCTCAGTTAAGGTGGTATGATCCTTCCCCCTGCACCTCTTCAGTTCTCAGTTAAGGTGGTATTTTACCCTCCACCTCCTCACTCATAATAGTGATGTTTGTGCCTCGTTCATCGTTACCAACAGGAAACGTCACAGCACCAAATGAAACCTTCTTCTCCTTCCAGGAATTAGCCGTTACACACACACACACACACACACACACACATACACACACACTCGTGGCTCCGAGATGAAGCTCCTGTTTGATATTTGTTCTTTTTGTTTTTTTAAAACTCCTTTTCCTTTGTGCAGCTGTGATTAACTTTGCTTTGCATTGTGGGGAAAAAAATAACTTGTTTTCAGTTCACTATGAGATTCAACTGTGAAAATCACATGATCAACTAATTACTGAAGAGGATCCTACTAATTAAAAGCATTAATTAATTAATTAATAATGACTTTTTTTTCTAGATTTTTCCACGTGTGAACCCAAAACTGTTCAGTGTCAAACTCTGATTCAGCCGTGATCACCACTTCCTTTCTTTTACCTGGAGGGCTTTTATTGTGAAAATACAACAGGATGACAGCAGCTTTAAACATGAGGATGGTGTTACTCTTATTTTTTTTTTATCATTTGTCAACAAATCCCTTTAAAAAGACCAAAAAACCAACCCTAACCAATCAATCAAACAAACACACTGTTTGTTGGGGGACTATTTCTTGCGGCGGATGAATCCAGAGTTGGTGCAAGAGTGACTGTTTGTGGAAGTTTAGAAGAGTTTAAATTAAACCGTATCGTTGTGACTGACACACACACACACACACACACACACACACACTCAGTTGTTGGTTTTGGTCTTTTCACGGGATTTGATGAGTGAGAATAATGTTGAATATTGATTGTTTGGGGGTGGAGTCAGGTGGGGGTCGGGGGCGGAGTTGTTCCAGACTTCAGCTCTGTTTAAGTGCATCACTTTAAAAAGAAAAAAAAATGTGTTACTGTGCAGTTCAGGCGCTGTCGGACGTCTCTGCACCCTTCAAGGTTTTTTTTTTCCTTTCTTCTTTTTCCTCATCATTATCATCATTGCACTACATGTAAATAAAATGTCCTGTCAATATTCCTCCTCTTCCTCCTCCTTCCTCCTTCATATTGTTATTATTAATATTTTGTTGTTATTATATTGTAAATGAACTCACAGATGTTTGATTTCAGCCGTTTTGTCTTTCGTTTCCCTCCGTTCGACCCCCGACGACTGTTCAAGTTCAAGTTTTGTACAATGTACAACTGTAATAATAACACAAGCCCCGCCCCCTTCTGCTGTTACCACGACGCCCCGAGCTGCGTGTCATTTTCAGCGTGTTTTTTTTTTGTTTTATTGTAACACACCCTGAATCAAACACACACATAGCACTGTTAAAAACCAACCAATCACTGCATGTTCTTCCAAACGCTGCTTCCCTCTCTCTCCGACTGTTTTTATATTCGTCCATCCGGCAGTTTTGACGGTTTCAGTGTGAAAACTTTATTGTTTTTTATTTTATTTTATATTTTTTCCCCTGTGGACGACAAAAAAAAAAAAAATTGATTGAAAATTGATGTCATTCCAGTTTGTATCTGGTTTTTTAACTGCATGATGAGTAAAAGGTGTGAGTATCTACAGCTCCCTCTCTCTTTTTCTTTCTTTCCCACCTCCTCCTCCTCAGACACATATTTGCACTCCCTCAGAGAAACGCAATATGACAATGACAATGTTTTGTTTTTCTTTCTTTTCTTACTTCCTGGAACTTCAGTCGAGCTAAATCGTGTCTTTTTGAAAAGGTCAGCTGGAAAAAACCCCAGAGTGAATCAATTTTGTGTTGACTTTTTTTTTTTTTTGTTCCCACTGTTCTTATTCCAGCGTGTTACAAGTACAACATACTGCGAGTTACTAGTTGAAAACTAGTTGGGTTTTAATGGACTTTTTCAACTGGGATGAACCCAGTTTAAAGTTTCCTCTGTCTTCACCTCCTGTTGGTCGTTTTCTTCTGTTCTGTCCATATGTAAACTATTAATCGTGGCTTAACATTTTCTATGCTCCAGACTTTTTCTTTTGTTTGTTTTTTGGGTTTTTATTTTTATTTTTTTTGATGCTTTAGCTAGCAATATGTATATAAATATATTCTATGTGCTAACATGGAGGAAATAAATGTATCAACAATTTCTAGTGTTTCCTTTTTTAATTTTTTTTCTTCAAAAATGTTAATATGTGATTCTGCTCATGTTCTAGTTTAAAGTTGGGATAGTAGGCAGCATTTGTTTTGATAACAGGCCTACAGCTTTGACCAATCAAATCTATTGTGGTTTGGGAGTTCCTGATTGGTTGAAGGGTCGGCCCTCTTTAGCTTTTGAAGGTTTGTATAAAATAAATCCTAAGTAACAGTCTAAGTAATAATATCTGATAACTGACTCTTTAAATAATAATCATGTTTATTTTGTTATAAAGTACAAATTTGATCTTGCTTCCAAACTTTTGGCCTGTAGTGTAGTGAAAATATTTTTCCAGTCCTTCCACATTCGAAACTGACTCTAGATCTGTCACAAAAGTGGTTTCAGTTTTACAGGCCACTTATTACTTGATGTCAAAAAATAGCCAAGAAATAACAGGTAATTGTGTAGTAATATCAAGAAATGGCATAGAAACAACGGTCAATTTCATTGTAATGTCATGTTTTTCATAAAGGTAAAAGGTTACATATGCTTTTCATGCTTTGAATTTTTTGGGAAAGGCCAGAATTTTTCTAAGTCCTTGAAATTGACCGTTATATCTAGGCTATTTTCTATGCAATCAAACGTTATTTCTTGGCTATATTTCTCAACTATGAAATTGAGCGTTATTTCTAGGCTGTTTCTAGGCATTATGACGCAATTAGTTGTTATTTCCTGGCTATTTCTTGACATTATCATGTAAAATTACCTAAAATTTACCCCCAAAACTTGCACAATAACAGAAAACAAGACAAAATGTTTTTTTTTATTGTCAAAATTGTTGAAATATTTATTAATTGAAAGACTTATGTCAACTCAAATAAGACATTTTTAAAACCTTTAAAAAAAAATACAGACCAGGGGACAAAACATTTTGCTGATAAAAGAAAAACAAACGTGAAGAAAGTGCTTTTTCTTTAAAAAAAAAAAAAAAATCCTCATGTTGAAACTAGAACATTCAGATCCAAACACAAGAAGCATCGACTTCCTCCCCGTGACCTTTGAGTTAAAGGATCTCGGGTTAATTAATTAATTAATTAATTAAACACCCTCAGCTTCCTGTTTCAGTCTTTACTTCCTGTCGTGACATCACTGTAATGAGCCCTGATTGATCGGTCCATGTAAAAATATGACGACCTCTGAACTTCGTATTTACAAACAGTGGCGGCCGCTCGAGGAGGAAGAGGAGGACGGATTCACCTTTTCCCAGCCGGAGGTGGTTAGAAACAAAAACAAAACAAAAACCAAAACCCAGTCGGTTCAGCTGACGAGTCTCATCCCCCAGAAACCTGAACCGACTATTTATTGACGAGTTCTGATCCATGAAACCTGATCAGACAGAAACTCTGAGTGCAGTAGTTCATCCTGCTCGCCACTAGAGGGCAGCACATACTTCCTGTCTGCTACTGCTGTGAATGCTACTGTGGACTTAGTTTTCTACTAAACGTTGCTTTACTCAGATTTTAAAACAGTTTAAAACCTTAAATCGGAAAGAAGAGTATTAACATACTTTTGATAAAATCAATACTTGAGTTATTACGGTGCAATAATCTACAGAAATATAATGGCCGAATAAAATAGATACATTTATAATTACCTATTATCTGTGACTTCCTGTGGTGTTTTCCTGTTAACCAATGTATTAAATATTTGAAATGCTGCGTTTACTGACCATCAGTTTATTTCACTGCCACACAAGCCGATAAAAACACTGCTCTGTAGAAACAGTTAAAAGTTTTTTAGTTATAAAATCTCTCTCAAATTACATCATTTTAGGTTAATTAATTGATAAAATATTAAAGGGAATTTAGAATTTAAAGGCACAAAAGATTTTTGTTTTCTGTAAACTCTTCCAGACTAAATCCACTAAAAGTTTCTCATTCAGGTTCAGAACTTTTCATTTTCTGGAGGATGAAACTCGGAGGCGGCGACAGGTTAAAAAAAAAAACACGTGTGAAACTGCTTCAGTCCGGGATGAATCTGTGAACTCATCTTCTCATATAATCTTTAATCATATAATTTCTATTCTCCTTAATACGATTGCTGTTTCACTCATGATAATACAACGCTTTTTTGTTTATTTTATTTTTTATATTAGCAAATATTCAAGAGCAAAACATTCTTGAACGTCTCGTCATATACTTCTAAAAGAGAAAGAAAATAAATTAAATCAGTTTCTTTTTGTACATACTTACATGATATGAGTTTATGTTGCTGTTGTTATTGTTGCTGTTGTTGTTCCGCTCGTGTCGGTAGAGAAATAAACGGAGTAAAAAGGCTGCAGCTGTTTGAGAGACGGACGGACGGACGGACGGACGCTTCAGGAAATAATGTTGAATTTTGAAAAAAAAAGAAACAACAACAAACGTAAAACTTTTAAAAGAAAAAACAAGAATGGAGCGAACAGGAAACAAAATGGTTAGTACCTCATCGTAAAACTGAAGGACGGCTGCGTCAGCCCCTCGTATAAAAAAAAACCACTGCTCACACTTTCATGGTTGATATCGTTAAAAACGTAAAATATCGTTCTGCCACAGTTTCGTTTTCTGTTGTCGTGTGTAAATGTTTCTTTTGTTTTTTTTTAAATGACCTCCGAGGACGAGAAAAAAAACCAAAAAAACAAAGTTAATGGGGGAAAAAAAATATAGAGAACGAGCCAAACGTGGTTTTAAAAGCCAGAATCTCCGCTACGCTAACGCTAACGATTGTCCTCTTCACCATCAGTAAACAGTCGGAGGAGGAGGCTGCTCTTCCTCTCAGGCGACCACAAACGGGTTTTTAAGGATTGAGTTCTGCCTGAGAGACAAAATCCAGGGCCACAAAGTTCCTCCACGTCTCCGCTCCCCAGAAGCTCCGCCTCCTTTTGGGGGCGGGGCTACATGTTGTAAGCCACGTAGATGGGGTCCAGCTGGTCGGCCAGGAAGCCGTCGCGCAGGTGCATGCGCTGCTTCTCGCCGCGGGAGTTGATGGGGATGACGCCGATGTCGACCACCACGACCACGCCCACGATCAGGTAGTGCTCCTCCAGCACCACGTTGGTTACCAGGGGAACCAGGTCCAGGGCCTCCTGCTCCGAGCCGTCCAGCTCCACCACCACCACCAGCAGGTTGGTCCACGTGAACACGGCGCTGAGGAGGAGAGACGAAGGTGATCACGCTTATTGATCGATTGATGAAGTACAAATTTGATCTTGCTTCCAAACTTTTGGCCTGTAGTGTAGTTTAAATATTTTGCCAGTCCTTACACCTTTGAAACTGACTCTAGATCTGTCACAAACGTGGTTTCAGACTTTGACATGAACAAAAAAATTATCAAAATTTAATTAACTTAAAATTTTATTCATTAAGGTTTATTAAGGTGAAAGGGACAATGAGGAGTTTATATTTGGTTATGAAAAAGTCTCACGTTAATGTGGATGAATCTCCGCTACCCACACTTGTTAATGGCTCCATTTTCGATAAATATATCGTTTTGTCTCTATCGTTATTTTGTTATTATTAGTGGTGGTGGAAATGCTGGGCGAGCCGACCAGCGTTTCCTTACTTTCGGTTTCGCGGACGCTGCCTGGCGAGTCATGAGAATAACGCCGCCGAATCGCCGTTTGTGGTCGGAACTACGATGGTATGTGATCATCTTCCAACCTCTGACTTTAATTCTTGATGAATGAAAACATGAGTCCGTCTTTCACGGTGCGCGCGGAGGCTCATAAATGTAGTGTGAAAACGCTTCGCTTTTCCAAAACTCTTCGTTGTCCCTTTAAGTTAAAAGTAGATGACATTTAAAAGGATTTGTCAGTTTAAAATATGTACTGATAAGCATTAATGCAACTATTTAATGTAATATTATTGGCCCTTAATACTCAAATCTACTTATAACAAAACTGAGTTGTGTTGTTTGCATTGATTTGCATTAATGTTGATGTTCATGTCAAACTTTTCAAACTTATTTTTGTAATAAAACAATTTACAGGCCACTAATTACTTGATGTCAAAAAATAGCCAAGAAATAACAGGTAATTGTGTAGTAATGATTGATGTGCGTGTCTGTGTGTGTGTGTGTGTGTGTGTGTGTGTGTGTGTGCGACTCACCACTCTGTGATGCTCTTGTGTGTCCTGATGACGGACGTCTCGATGTCGATGGGATGGTAACGCATCCCTCTGAGCTCCATGGCCTCCTCCAGAGCGCCGACCACGTACAGGGCGTCATGGCGCTCTACACACACACACACACACACAGACACAGACACACACACACACACACACACACACACACACACACACACACAATAAAACTTTATTAGTGTTTTTGTTTTGTCGTGTTTCTTTCTTTCTTCAG